>NC_091294.1:5848840-6013840 GCF_038502225.1 Cherax quadricarinatus | reverse complement strand
CAAGCATAAACAAAGCAAGACTGCTCAAGGCGCCTGCGCGGGGACACGGACAGAGCAGACCAGCGGACAGGTCCCGTACTTGGCGGTCCGAAATTTGAAACACGCTCGATTTTTGGTACACAGTTTGTCCGAAAAAATGGTCTTATTTTCGAAACGTTCGATATTTGGTACGTTCAATTTTCAAGGTTCCACTGTATATATATATATATATATTTATATATATATATGTATATATATATATATATATATATATATATATATATGTATATATATATATATATATATATATATATATATATATATATATATATATATATATATATTTATATATATATATATATTTATATATATATATATATATATATATATATATATATATATATATATATATATATATATATATATATATATATATATATATATATATACAGAGAGAGAGAGAGAGAGAGAGAGTGTGTGAAACTCCGAATATCGGCTACTGCTTTAATCGGCCGAATCGTATTTCCACCGGTGCCTCGCAAAAAATCAGCTGTATTAGACGTGTCAGCCCACCTCCTGTCTGGACACTATGCATGAGTTAGTCTCCCTGTGTTTCTTGGAGAATGAGCATATACTCCGTGCATTCATCCAAACATTTCCTTAAAATCCATTGGTTTTTGAGTTTGTTTATTAAGTGTGACTCTGAAATAAGCCACCATGGACCCAAAGAAAGTTCCTAGTGCCAGCTTTCTGGTAAAGAAAGTGAGAAACACGATAGAATTGGTGTGTATGTGCTCCAGCTTGCCAGGATGTATGGCAAAAACAAATCAGCAATCACTTCTATCCTGGCAAAAAATAAAAATCAAAGCAGCTGAAGTGGCGAAAGGGGCAATCATGTTAACGAAAAAAAGATCACAAATAATGGAAGATGTGGAGAGAGGCAGAGAGTGTAGCAGGCATGCAGGGAGTGTAGCAGGGGAACAGGGAGTGTGGAAGGGAGGCAGGGAGTGTAGCAGACAGGCAAGGAGTATAGCAGGCATGCAGGGAAGTAACCCCAGAGAGGGCTTTGATACCTGAAGTCCTTATAGAGGGGGATTTCCCTTCCAATCAATAATCAGTCCTCCCTCTCTCCTCCTCCTTGTCTTCCATAAGTCAACAAGAGTCTTCAATAAATGTATGTAATAGTAATTTAAATGTTCATTTATTTATTTTATTTAGCTCTGTTTTGTGTGTGCAGTTTTTGTTAATATTTTTGGGTGTCTGGAACAGATTAATTGTATTTACATTAATTCTTATCAGGAATATTGCTTCGAATTTAGGCCGACCTTCTGGAATGGATTACGGCCGATATTCGGGGTTCCACTGTAATATATATATATATATATATATATATATATATATATATATATATATATATATATATATATATATATATATATATATATATATATATATATATATATATATATATATATATATATATATATATATATATATATATATATATATATATATATATATATATATATATATATATATATGTCGTGCCGAATATGTAAAACTGGTCAATTAGCAAGAACTCATTTAAAATTAAGTCCTTTCTAAAATTTTCTCTTATAAGTTTAAAGATATATTTTTTTCATTAATGTTAATGTAAAAAATTTTAATTTTGCACCAAAAGAATCTTAGAAAACTTACCTAACCTTATTATAACAAGAACAATTTATTTTAGCCTAACGCAACTAAATATATTTTGGATTTGTTTACAGTAATTTAATACTAAACAAACACAGTGAAATATATTTTTTTCGTTAGGTTCAGAAATTATTGCATACACAAATTTTCACTTGTCCTATATGGCAAGATGAGCGTTGCTATTTAAGCCAAGATCGCAAGTTCTGCCTATTCGGCACGACATATATATATATATATATATATATATATATATATATATATATATATATATATATATATATATATATATATATATATATATATATATATATATATATATATATATGTATATAAGATATACATATATATATATATACACGTGCGCGCGCGCAGTGGCAGTGAAGCAGCAGGCCGATTCGGGTACCATGGCCTTGTGTGCCATAAATCCAAAGGAAAGATTGCAAGACATGAGGGGGTTAATAATATTGTCAAGAAGACCCTCACAATAGCCACATACCCAGCAGTAAGGGAGCCACCCCAACTATGCAGATCTGATGGCAGCCAGAAGTATCCAGATGGTATCACCTTTCAAGCCTGGACACACGGTAAGCAGGTGGTGCGGGACTACACATGTGCATCTACCTTGGCTGATACCTATCTCCAATACACCAGGGAGGAAGGAGGGGCAGCCGCTAGCTTCAGGGAGTCCCAAAAGTCTAGAAAATATGGAGAACTTGTTCATCATTATATGTTTGTTCCTAGAGGCTCAGAGACCCTTGGCTCATGGGGAAAGAGTGCATCCAAGTTCCTTAAGGAGCTTGGCAAAAGACTCATCTGGGTAACTAGTGATCCCAGGGCAGCTAGTTTTCTGTTCCAGTGACTCAGCACTGCTATTCAAAGGAGTAATGCCTTCTGTATTTTGGGAAAGAGCCCCCCCAGCTCTGAGGAGCTGAATGAGAGTTTCGCATTATAATCAGTGACAAACATGTAACAATATGTACTAGACATGTATCTGTCACATATCATGTACTGTATATGCCATCGTTATATTAACAATGTATCTTTTAAATCTTTTGTATCATATTATGAAATAAAATATACCTATTGGTAAAAAAGAATGACAAGATGGGGTGGTAGGGGAAGTGCAATATTCAAATGGCTTCAGGAAGAAAACCAAATATTATTCCTTGAAGCTCTTTTGTCCATTTTTTCGAGGCTATAGGTCCCACAATTTATACCAGAGGTGGACCCCATCTATAAATCTTTAATATAATAAGTTTATCCGAGCCAGCCTACCCAGAAAAAAATGTTAAAAAACTGTTAAACACTAACAACTAAATACTTTTAGTAGTTATAGTTTAGCTAGTTAGGAGAGTTGTAAAGTGTTGTAAATGACCACTACAATGAAAATCTGTGTAGTATGAAGAAAGGGTAACAGACGAAGTCATACCTGGATTGCATGCAATCTCTGTGGTGAATGGCCCCATGGATCATGCAGGAACTTTAAACCAGCAACCACTTTTGATATAAAATCATGGAAATGTTTTTGGGTCTGTTCAAATGAGATACATCTGTATGAAGAAATTACATCTATATTAAAAGACAAGAACACCAGTAAAATATCCTCTTGAAAGACATATCAGCCTGGCATGACGGCTGGGAAAATAAAATGAGTGGATTGGACGGGGCTGTCTTGGAAGACAGTGCTCCAGAGGGTGCTAGTGTTGTCCTGGAGAACAGTGCTCCAGAGGGGGCTAGTGTTGTCCTGGAGGATAATGCACTAAATGGAGATAGTGGCCCTGGTGATGACACAGGTAAAGACAACATTATTCAATTTACAGAGGTACAAAATAGTGGTACTGTTGGAGATGGAGCAAAAGGGGATGATGCTTCAGAGAATAGTGTTGGCACATTACCAGGGGCAGTAGGTAGAGGGGAACAGAAAAAAAATGCACCAGCAATGAACGCAGCCATGAAAAATCCTAATAAACAAAATTCCAATCTATGCAAATTCTATGCCTTGAGTATCTGCAGGCATAGTATATCTGGTAAAACAGGTGGGACATGCACCTTTGACCATCCCAAAAAAATGCCACACCCACATGACAACAGAAGGGTGCAACTAGCCTTCCTGTAACATATTTCACCCCGAAATGTGTCACTCGTCACTCCATTAAAGAAAATCATACTGCCAGGCACATCATTTAAAGGGGACAAGAAGACACGGACCGGCCAGACTATGGGAAACAACAGAGAGGAGCCATAACCTCTCCAGAGAAGGAGGTTTCATAGTGCCAGAAAGGAAAACAAAAAAAAAAACTGGCAGGAAATGACAAATCTTACACCAACTGAAAACACTTCTGGAGAAGAGGCACAGTCATTGACCTCCACTCCAGAACAACAGACATTAGAGCCAGCAGATAAGACCCCTCTAATTTCCATTAATATAACAATATTTGTCTTTGCAAATATACAGGGTCTAAAGCCACCAACAAAATACAAAATTTCTTACATCAAGGGACTGCTCACGGAGTCAAATGCAATGTTTGCAGCTTTCACAGAGACCCACATAAAGGATCATTTTGACAACGAAATGTAGATCCCAGGTTATAACCTATTCAGATGCGACGGACTAAACAGGCAGCAAGAAGGAAGGAAGGGGGGCTTGGCTTGTATGTCACAGAGTCACACATTTGCTCAGAACAACTAAACACTTAAAATGATGTAGTTGAAGTTTTGGCAGTAAAGACTGAAAACCAAAACCTTGTCATCGTGGTTGTATACAAGCCTCTGGATGCAACTTCCCAGGAATTCTAGGAACAGCTTTTGAAAATTGACCACTGTCTGGAAAATCTCACAACTCCTGCCTCAAACATCTTGCTACTGGGAGATTTCAGCTTGAGACACATAAAACGGAGGAGTGTAGCAAATAATATTTTAGCAGAGATCACCCCAGGAGGCAGCTCAGATGAAAATTTACACACACACACGAGCTATTAAATCTTTGCACCAAATTCACCTTAAACCAGCAAATAGTAGAGCCTACAAGACTAGAAAATATGCTGGACCTCATCATCACTAATAACGACGATTTGATATGTAATATAACCATATCAAAGACAATACACTCAGATCACAACATAATAGAGGTACAGACATGTATGCACAGGGCTCCTGACCATCAAAATGTGATCAGTCATGAGGGTGTCTTCACAAAATTCAACTTCAATAACTATTATAACCCAGGAGTCCCAAAGGCCTGTTATCCTGGGTGTAAAGGGAGCAAAATAAACACAGCAGAAAACTTTTGACTTATATTATCCTTCACCAATTTAGAACAGAAGTATGTACACTATATGCACTATGTACAGCAATAGGTATTAGTGCACTCCACGGTAAGCAAGGCAGAATAGAAGCCACTAGAGAGCAGACCGTGCCTCAACCAGCTCTAGAATGGGAATACGGCAGACAGTGGTACCCACATAACCTCTGTGATTGCCAAAACCATCTTCTCATTGGCTGGAACCTGGATACTAGTTGAACGAAGGGGCCCCATCGTCAACCCTCAGTCCCCTGGTTCGCTGGTTGGGGGAGATAGCCTGTAAATGAGGGTGTGTACATGCGCCGAATAAAGGTTATGTACTCTTGCATGCCACACCCCCACCCCGAGAAGGCTCATTTTGTGCCGCCATGGCACAAAATAATGGGACCGCCTTTCCTCTCAACCATCCAACTCTTAGATAGAGCTCAGCTTTTCTCGTGACAAAAAGCCAAACCCTAAACTCAGAGCAAGACAGCAGACAGTCGGGCTAGCTTAGGTCCAAGACACAGGTGGATGGTAGCCCGCGTCCCCTCACAAAAAAAAAAAAAAAAAAAAAAACCACACCAGGGGATAAAAAAAAAGAGCTTGGAAGGGGTTACCACAAGTAATCTAACACATCCTGACCTAATTTATAATTATTATAAATAATATTGTTAGACTCTAGATAAAGAGTCTGCCAACATATTTTCTTTGCAGGCAATATGTAAAATTCTGAGAGAGTAGGGTTGCAGTCGTAGATTCCATCTCATGAGCCTCGTATTGTGGTTCTTCATGGCTTGAAGATATACTAGAGGATTGTGATCACTGTAGACAGTGACCACCTGCGAAGTCTGTCCCATGTATACATCAAAGTGCTCCAGCGCCAGTATCAGTGCGAGGGCTTCTTTTTCAATGGTAGAGTAAGCCCTCTGATGCGACTGGAACTTGGCAGAAAAGAAGGCTACAGGCTGCAACACCTCGTCCCCGTTTTGCAATAGTACTGCCCCAACCCCAGACTTACAAGTATCAACCAGTAATGAGAAAGGTTTGGAGAAGTCTGGAGACAAAAGAATGGGTGCAGTACACAATAATCTTTTTGCTTTGTCAAACGCATCCTGAGCAACTGAAGTCCAAATAAAGGGAACTTTGTGACTGGTAAGAGAGGTAAAAGGGGCTATAATATCTGAGAAATTCTTACAGAATCTTCTGTAAAATCCTATCATGCCTAGGAAACGTTGAAGAGATTTCCTATCATGGAGAATTGAATAATCTTTAATGGCAAGAACTTTAGCAAGTTTAGGAGCAACTTTACCACTACCTAATTCATGGCCTAGAAAAGTGACAGTGGCCTGGCCAAAGGAAGACTTAGATAAATTAACAGTTAAACGAGAGCTCTGAAAGGTCTCAAAAAGAGCCTTAAGTCTAAATAGGTGTTGATCCCAAGTATCAGACACCACAACAATATCATCCAGGTATGCTGCCGTGCCTTCAAGTCCTTTAATAGCCTGATGGATAAGTTTCTGGAATGTAAAGTAAAAGGACACAAGTGCAACTAATGTGACATTTTATTGTGGCAACGTTTCGCTCTCCAGGAGCTTTATCAAGCCATTACAAACAATACAAGGACACAGAGGGTATATATAGGCTCAGAGTGAGGTGCGGTACTAGTGGTAGTGGTAGTAGTAGTAGTGATAAAAGTTGTAGTAGTAGTAGTAGTAATACAATATGGTAGAACAATTCGTACATGAGTAAAAGGATATAAAAGCTATTACTTGGGTAACATAAAAATAGGTTGGACAAATATAGACTGGATAGAGGCAGCCTGTTTCAGTGTTCACTCTCTGTAATGTGCTTTGTGTAGTATAACAGGAGAGACTATGTGATGGCAGGGTTTACTGTTTTCAGGAGGATTCTTGCTAAGACTTCAGAGATGGTGAAGCTGCCGTTGTTTTGTTTAATTGTATTCGAAACAGCGATCAGTGCTGATTCTAGGCACTTGCGTCTGCGGAAATTAGTTTCTTTGATCACTAATTGGGCGTCCCTGAATTTCATGAGATGACTGGTGGAATTTCGGTGTTGTACACAGGCGTTGTTCAGGTTGTCGTTCCTACATGCGTAAATGTGTTCATTGAGGCGGGTGTCGAGGTTTCTTGCTGTTTCACCTACGTAAATCTTGTCACAGCCTCCACAGGGTATAGTGTAAACTCCTGCGTTGACTGGTTCGTGGTGCTTTGATTTTGTTCTGGTTAAATCCTTTATTGAAGTGCTAGAAGCGATGGCGACTCTGGTGTTAGCTTGTGAAAGTACTTTAGAAACGTTCAGTGCAACCTGACTGTTGGGAAGAATTATAACTTTGTTGGGAGTGGTGTTGGTGCGTGGAGAATTGATGATCTGAAGAGCCCTTTTCTTGCAGTCTTTGATGAAAAAGGAAGGAAAATGTAACTCAGTGAAGGTTTGGTGAATGTACGTACATTCCTCGTCAAGAAACTCAGGACTACAAATTCGGTATGCTCTTAGGAAAAACCCGATGATGATGCCTCTTTTGGTCTTGGTATCTTGAGTGGAATAGAAGTGTGTGAGATCATTTTTATTGGTCGGTTTCCGATAAACTTGAAATCTTAGGTTGTTGTCTACTTTGTGAATGAGGACGTCGAGGAAAGGCAGCTTGTCATTTGACTCTTCTTCTAGTGTAAACTGGATCGCCGGTTCAACTGCGTTGAGCCTTGCCTGAAGATCCCGTACATCAAAACGTTTTGGAGTTATTACGAGGACATCGTCCACGTAACGTAACCAAGTGACGCTTGAAGGGATTATGTTGGCGAAGTGTTCAGACTCTAGGTGTTCCATGTATAAGTTGGCTAGGACGGCACTGATGGGGGACCCCATTCCCATGCCGTAGGTTTGTTTGTAGAGCTTGTTATTGAAAGAAAAACAGTTGAAATTAACACAGAGTTCAATCAAGTCAACAAAATCTCCGGGAGGTAGAGGAAGATTAAGGTCCTGATTGACTTTACGTCGTAGAACCTCGATGGCTTTTGTGGTAGGTACTTTTGTGAAGAGGGAAGTCATGTCCAAACTGCTTAGTTTCTTGTTACGGATGGAGAGGTTTCGGATGCGGTTGAGAAGGTCGCCCGAGTGTTTAAGGTGAGCCGGGCTGATGGTTCCTAGAAGGCAGGAAAGATGACTACAGTGACTACAACACTAAAATGATGGACCTTTTGAATGATCAATCTACATACGAACCTATCAGCACTCAACAGTGGGAGACGCTCACCAAAGATTTTCTATACAAAACCAGACAAATACTCAAACGCACTAGAGAAGGGAAGAAACTTCTGTACTTGTTACCAAGCAACCCTAAACCAGCACACATGTATGGCTTACCCAAGACCCATAAACACAATATTCCTCTCAGACCAATCACGTCAGGAATAGGCAGTGCTCCACACAAACTAGCCGGAGTTCTTGCCAAACATCTTTCCTGCCTTCTAGGAACCATCAGCCCGGCTCACCTTAAACACTCAGGCGACCTTCTCAACCGCATCCGAAACCTCTCCATCCGTAACAAGAAACTAAGCAGTTTGGACATGACTTCCCTCTTCACAAAAGTACCTACCACAAAAGCCATCGAGGTTCTACGACGTAAAGTCAATCAGGACCTTAATCTTCCTCTACCTCCCGGAGATTTTGTTGACTTGATTGAACTCTGTGTTAATTTCAACTGTTTTTCTTTCAATAACAAGCTCTACAAACAAACCTACGGCATGGGAATGGGGTCCCCCATCAGTGCCGTCCTAGTCAACTTATACATGGAACACCTAGAGTCTGAACACTTCGCCAACATAATCCCTTCAAGCGTCACTTGGTTACGTTACGTGGACGATGTCCTCGTAATAACTCCAAAACGTTTTGATGTACGGGATCTTCAGGCAAGGCTCAATGCAGTTGAACCGGCGATCCAGTTTACACTAGAAGAAGAGTCAAATGACAAGCTACCTTTCCTCGACGTCCTCATTCACAAAGTAGACAACAACCTAAGATTTCAAGTTTATCGGAAACCGACCAATAAAAATGATCTCACACACTTCTATTCCACTCAAGATACCAAGACCAAAAGAGGCATCATCATCGGGTTTTTCCTAAGAGCATACCGAATTTGTAGTCCTGAGTTTCTTGACGAGGAATGTACGTACATTCACCAAACCTTCACTGAGTTACATTTTCCTTCCTTTTTCATCAAAGACTGCAAGAAAAGGGCTCTTCAGATCATCAATTCTCCACGCACCAACACCACTCCCAACAAAGTTGTAATTCTTCCCAACAGTCAGGTTGCACTGAACGTTTCTAAAGTACTTTCACAAGCTAACACCAGATTCGCCATCGCTTCTAGCACTTCAATAAAGGATTTAACCAGAACAAAATCAAAGCACCACGAACCAGTCAACGCAGGAGTTTACACTATACCCTGTGGAGGCTGTGACAAGATTTACGTAGGTGAAACAGCAAGAAACCTCGACACCCGCCTCAATGAACACATTTACGCATGTAGGAACGACAACCTGAACAACGCCTGTGTACAACACCGAAATTCCACCAGTCATCTCATGAAATTCAGGGACGCCCAATTAGTGATCAAAGAAACTAATTTCCGCAGACGCAAGTGCCTAGAATCAGCACTGATCGCTGTTTCGAATACAATTAAACAAAACAACGGCAGCTTCACCATCTCTGAAGTCTTAGCAAGAATCCTCCTGAAAACAGTAAACCCTGCCATCACATAGTCTCTCCTGTTATACTACACAAAGCACATTACAGAGAGTGAACACTGAAACAGGCTGCCTCTATCCAGTCTATATTTGTCCAACCTATTTTTATGTTACCCAAGTAATAGCTTTTATATCCTTTTACTCATGTACGAATTGTTCTACCATATTGTATTACTACTACTACTACTACAACTTTTATCACTACTACTACTACCACTACCACTAGTACCGCACCTCACTCTGAGCCTATATATACCCTCTGTGTCCTTGTATTGTTTGTAATGGCTTGATAAAGCTCCTGGAGAGCGAAACGTTGCCACAATAAAATGTCACATTAGTTGCACTTGTGTCCTTTTACTTTACATATTGTCGGTAATTCTACCAACTTTATTACAAGTTTCTGGAATGAAGAGGGGGAGTTTTTCATTCCGAAGGGTGTAACTGTATATTGATAATGACCTCCTGGAATTACGAAGGCAGAGATTTCCTTCGCCTTGTCTGTCAAAGGTACCTGATAGTAACCTTTAAGGAGATCTAACTTGGACACAAAAGTAGCCCTACCCACAAAGTCGATTCCGTCATCCAGACGAGGAAGAGGGTAAGCATCGGTGATTGTGACCTCATTCACCTTACGGTAGTCTGTACACATACGAAACCCTCCATCAGCTTTTTTAACAAGGATGCACGGTGAAGCCCATGGACTAGATGATTCCTCCACTAACCCATGATCTAACAGAAATTCTACTTCCTGGTGAAGTAGCCTCTGCTTTTCAGGATTAGCTCTGTAGGGGGAGAGTTTAATAGGTTTAGAGTTTCCCACATCTACATCATGATAACCTAACGCACATTTTTTCGGCACATCCGAAAAAATATCAGGGTATGACTGCAGAAGAGCAGTTAAACTTGTTGCTTGAGTTTCAGACAGCCCCAAACTTTAAAGGGCTAGGGTTCTTGAGGAGGACAGAGTTTGGAAGTTTAACATTAATTTCAGAAATAGAGTGCAAAGAGTCAGAGTGTTCCTCAGAGGTAGAGGACAGAGTCATTACTGGGACTTTATCTGGTGTATGTAAAGTTTTTAATTGGTTAATGTGGTAAGTTTTAGTTTTTGAGGTCTTATCAAGGGGAGCTACCACATAATTTACATCAGATAATTTACTTACAATTTGCATAGGTCCCGTAAATCTAGCTTTCAAGGTGTGGCCAGGTATAGGTTCCTGCACCAACACCTTGTCTCCTGGATGGAAGGAGCGGAATTGTGCATTTCTGTCATACCTCTGTTTCATCTTATTTTGAGCTGCCTTTAGGTTAGCCTTGGCTAACTGACGTGCCACCTGCAACCTTGAAGACGGGTTGTAGAGTGTTGAGCTAACGTCTTCTCCCATCCATCCTTCTTTGAGCACCCGAAGAGGACCTCGTACATTGTGCCCAAAGATCAGCTCAAACGGACTATACCCGGTAGACTCTTGCACCGTCTCTCGTACTGAGAACAGCAACAAAGGTAGTGATTCATCCCAGTCTGTAGGAAAATGCATGCAAAAAGTTCTCATTATGGTTTTTAACGTCTGATGGAATCTTTCCATGGCGCCTTGGGACTGAGGATGATAGGCAGTGGATAAGTTGTGGATTAACCTTAACTTAGTTAATGCTTCCCTAAATGCTTTGGCAGTGAAGTTAGTACCTTGATCAGGGTATCTAGTTACTCTATCCATAATGGTAAATAAATACTGATTTCCCGACTTTGACCTAGGAAGTGGACCTACACAATCTATAATTAAATCTGCAAAAGGTTCTCCATCAGCAGGTATAGGTTGGAAAGGTGCAGGTTTAATGGAATGTTCAGGTTTCCCTACTTTCTGGCATTCTCGGCAACACCAGATATGATTCTTCACATCCTGCTTTAAGTTTGGCCAATAAAATTCTTTTGTGATTCTATGTAATGTTTTAGTAATTCCTAAGTGACCTCCTCATGAAATATTATGAGCTATATTCAATATCTGAGGTCTAAACTTTGTTGGAACTACTAACCTGTCAGACAATTGCCGGCCCTCTATCTCCTTACCAGTCTCAGTGCAGATCAAATAGTCATTTTTAAGTTTATACTTGACCGGATGATCCAAAGAGGATTTACCCATGACTGCCTGGAAAGCGAAATTTAAAGAAGGGTCCTCTCGTTGTTCCTCCTGGAAGGACAGTCCCTCGGGCATGGAAACAGAGATTTCTGGCAATCCTGCAACCTTGGAATAGGAAGGCTTGATCTGGGTCTGTTCACTTGATCTACGAGGCCCCGGCCGGTTTTCCTCGTAAAACAACGTGGCTATTCCGAGATCGAAGTCGTCCAAGGATAGGTCAACATTCTCACCAGACAACCCTTGGGATGTTGCCCGAGTTATGGCCAACACCGGAGAAGAATTAATCATTATGGGTTCAGGACATATACTAGCAGTGGTAATGTTATTACCCAGTAATAACATGGCATCTTTCATGGGGAATCCTTCAGATACACCCACAGTCAAGTACCCAGTGTAATATTTGCACTGTACATAAATTTTATGCAAAGGGACAGAATATGTAGCTCCTCCAAATGCTTCCAACAAAACAGAGGAATTTAAGGAGGTATTCTTTGAAAGGGATAATATTCCCTCTCTTATAAGTGAGCAGTATGCTCCAGTATCTCTAAAGGTTTTGACTTCAGTTGTTTTGGAGTTTTCCTGAAGGGAAATAAGACTCTTACAGTAATAAGGGGCCCTCCCCTTTTCTACTTGTTTCAGGAGCATGTTACTAGGGATATTAGAGATTTTCCCAATTGGTTGGGGTTTGTGGGGGCAGTTGGGACGAATGTGACCTACTTTATTGCACAGGTAGCAGACGACAGGTTTGCCCTTAACTCCCTGCTGACGTTGCAACTGGTGTCGCTCTGGCTGGTGTCTTTCTGGATACTGTTGTTGAGTTGCTCCATGTTGAGTAGTTTGTCTCTCACCAGGTGGACCATAAGTTGAGAAGCATGGCTCACCAGGTGACTTAGTTGGCTGACGTAGACGTTCTTCTTCCGGCTGGCACTTCATCCTCCAAGGTTGACGATCTCTGCTCATGCCAGGCTGTTGAAAAGAGAGACGGGACCGCTCGGACAAGGAGCGGTTAGTTTCAAAGTTATCAGCCAACCTGGCTGCCTCCAATGCAGTTAAGTCACGATCCTGCAGAAAGACTCGAACCTCTGGTCCCACAGACTCCAGCAAGTTGTCAGTCAGAATAAGCTGCACAAGAAGGTAGCAACACCACTTGCTTTATACCAGCTGGTAAAAGCTTCGGTCTGCTGTCGCACAAAATCAACCAGGGATTCACCAAGCTGTCGTCTGCTTACTTTAAATTTTTTCCGATACTTAACCGAAATACAAGTATATGCTCTCAAAACTGTGGTCTTCACCATTTTATAATCGGAAAATTCAATGTCATTTAACACTGACGTAAATTCCTGTGCCTTACCAAACAATGCTGTGTGAACCAACGACGCCCAATGCTGTTCCGGCCACCTCAAGGCTATAGCCTGATTTTCGAAAGCTTCGAAAAAATTTTCTGGTTCAGCCTTATTGAAGCGGGGAACAAGCTGTACTGCTTTCTGTGAACTAAAGTCATTTACAAGATGCAAAAACTGCCTTCTTTCTTTTTCCCTATCAAACTCTTCTTTTGCTAATGCTCTCTGTTCCCTAGTCTGCTCAAGATTGATTTTTGCCATCTCAAGTGCCAACGCCGCTGATTAACCCTGCTGCACTAGACTGACGGTTTTGTTCTGTTGATGTATAATCTTCCTCCTGCGAGAACATAGGAGTTTTATTCCTAGCTCCCGCAGACGGAGGAGTCTGATGTGCCATTTCTTCTTCCCGAAGTTTGTCAGTGATCTGTGAACGAGTTGCGCAGCTGTGAGAGTGTGTTCGTAATCAATGCCAATGGAACGAGCAATTTGCCAACGCTGTAGGGACAATTTAGGTAGGTTAAACAAAGTATATGCCGACACCAGACGTCTGACTCGTCTAGGCGGCATACCCCAATGTATAAGTTATTTACTATGCACAGTACGATTGCAGAATACCCCAACGTAACACGTTATTTGCAGAACACGCTTAGCTATGCACAGTACTATTGCAGAATACGCATACGCTTACAAGGTGGATACGCAATAGCAAAGCTGACTGCAAAATCTTCACATCGAACAAGCTAGTATCGAGTTGTTAAACGATCACACAATAGCAAGGCTGACCATAGCAAAGCAACTGACATGCAAAGTTTGTAAAGCGTTGGCAAAACTAATGCAATGCCAGACAGCAAGCTACACACTGTTCCACAAGATTGACCGTAGAGAAGCGAGCACACCTGAACAAGCTAGTAGCGAGCTACTGAACGAACATACAATAGCAAGGCTGACCATAACAAAGCAACTGACACACAAAGTTTGTAAAGCTTTGGCAAAACTAATGCAGTGCCAGACAGCAAGCTACACAATGTTCCTGCTTCCAGCTTCACCCTAGGCTCAACCCTTTCTCCAAGCCCAGCTCCAGCTCCCGGACAAGCCCCCATATTACAACCCAGGAGTCCCAAAGGCCTGTTATCCTTGGTGTAAAGGGAACATAATAAACACTTTTGACTTATATTATCCTTCACCAATTTAGAACAGAAGTATGTACACTATATACACTATGTACAGCAATAGGTATTAGTGCACTCCACGGTAAGCAAGGCAGAATAGAAGCCACTAGAGAGCAGACCGTGCTTCAACCAGCTCTAGAATGGGAATGACAAGGGCAGACAGGAGAGTGGTACCCACGTAACCTCTGCGATTGCCAAAACCATCTTCTCATTGGCTGGAACCTGGGTACTGGTTGAACGACGGGGCCCCATCGTCAACCCTCAGTCCCCTGGTTCGCTGGTTGGGGGAGATAGCCTGTAAATGTAAATGTACATGCGCCGAATAAAGGTTACGTACTCTTTGCATGCCACAATAACAAACACATACAGTGGGAACAAGCCAACCATGTCCTAAATGAAACAAGCTGGGAAGATTCCTAAACTACATGGATCCAAACCTTTGCCTAGAAAAAATTGAACTCTGTGGATCTTGAGGTCTGCTCAAGAAAAAGAAAGAGAAGATGTAAACTAGAAAGAGAGAGATGCTCTCTATACAGATAATGGCAAAGAATCACAGAGCTGCTCAGAGGGGCCAATATATCTGAAATACAAAGGGATGCACTGGTCAGCGAAATAGCAAATATCGAAATTAATTAAGCTGAAGGAATCTTACAAGAGACAAGAATCTCAGAAAGAACTAAAAGTCATAAAGGAAATTGAAAAAAAAATAAAAACAAAATACTTCTTCTATGCCAAATCTAAGGGAAAAACAACATCCAGTATTGAGCCCCTGCTTAGGCGAGATGAGACATACACAGATGACAGCCAAGAAATGAGTGAGATACTAAAGCCCCAATACGACTCATTGTTCACTGAGCCATTAACCAGACTAAGGGTCGACAATCTAAATGAATTCTTTATGAACGAGACCCAAAATTTGGTCATCTCAAAAACCTCTGATATTATCCTAACACCACAAGACTTTGTAAAGGCAATAAATAATAAATACATGGCCATGCACTCTACCCCAGACCCAGACTCATGGAACTCCGTGTTCATCAAGAACTGCAAGAAGCCCGTCACGTGCCTTCAGCATTCTACGGAGAGGGAACATGGACACAGGGGTCAACCCACACTCACTAAAAACAACAGACATAGCCCCACTCTACAAAGGTGGCAGTAAAGCAATTGCAAAGAACTACAGACCGATAGCACTGACATCCCATATCATAAAAATCTTTGAAAGGGTTCTAAGAATCATGATCGCCAACCACCTAGATACCAGTCACTTACACAACCCAGGGCAACACGTATTTAGAGCAGGTCACTCCTGCCTGTCCCAGCTACTGGACCACTATGACAAGGTCCTGGATGCTTTAGAGCAGTGGTTCCCAAACTGGGGGTAAATTACCCCCTGGGGGTAATTTAACCATTTTTGGGGGTAATGGAGGGGTGACAGAAAAAAAGTTATGAATTCTGAAAATCAAGAAAACAATGCGGTACCCGGTATGAGGATTATTGTTAACTTTGTCTTAGTATATAAAGTTGTAAAGTAAACCTATTATAAGTAAGTAATAAAGTTAAACCAAATAACAATAAACATCAAAAACTAATATACAGTATTAGAAAAGAAGAAATATATAGCTAAGTGTGTGGAAACCCAAAAGTATTTTGACAAGTATGCTTCAGGACAAAAGTCACTCAGTAGCCCAGATCGACCTGTCCAGTACGCGTCACTCACTTCCTGAGGCTGCCTCTATTTCACACTGTCAGTTTATCTGTGATCATCAGCCGAGGTAGACATAAGCTGGTATGAAGCCAAGAATTCCTAAACTAGCTTCAAGTATGCAACTCCATCCATCCCACTGATGTTCTTGACATCTTTGGTAATAGTCATTAGAGATGCACAATGTTCAAATACAATAAATAAAAGAAAATATCTCAAGTGTTTTAATTTAGCCATATATATCAATAATAACAACATTTTGTGAAAGGGGTAACATGCTTTATGTGGCATGTTAAATTGGGTAACAAGCTGAAAAAGTTTGGGAACCACTGCTTTAGAGGATAAACAAAATGCAGATGTAGTATATAAAAACTTTGGAAAAGCCTTCAACAAGTATAATCGCGAACAAAATGCGTGATAAAGGAATAACAGGAAAGTTGGTTCATGGATCTATAGCTTCCTAAGAAATAGTCCCCTCAAGGAAGGTTCCTTGATGCTGGTGAGGGGCTCTTGATCTAGGGAATTGGATCTGTTCTCCAGTTCCCTGAATTAAACCTGAATATCTTCTACATCCCCCTTCAGGTGCTGTATAATCCTATGGGTTTAGCACTTCCCCCTTGATAATAATAATAATACTCCTAAGAAAAAGAACACACAAAGTAACAATAAACAGAGTACAGTCCGAGGCAGCTACAGTGAAAAGCTCTGTTCCTCAAGGCACAGTACTCGTTCCCATCCTATTCCTCATCCTCATATCTGACATAGACAGAGATGTAAGCCACAGCTCTGTGTTTTCCTTTGAGGATGACACCCGAATTGCCATGACAGTGACCTCAACCGAAGACACCACAAGACTCCAAGCGGACATCAACCAAATCTTCAAATGGGCCACTCAAAACAATGTGAAGTTCAATGAAGAGAAATTTCAACTACTCAGATATGGAAAACTTGAGAAAATTAAAACTGTATCAGGGTATACAATAAATTCTAACCATACAATAGAACAAAAAAGTAATGTGGCAGACATGGGAATGATAATGTCAGAGGATCTTGCCTTCAAAGACCACAACAATGTATTTACCTTATCTGCTAGAAAAATGTTAGGATGGATAAAGAGAACCTTCAGAACTAGGGACGCAAAGCCCATGATGATTCTCTTCAAATCTCTTGTTCTCTCTAGGTTGGAATACTGCTGTACACTAATGGCCCCCTTTCAAGGCAGGCGAAATTGCTGACCTGGAGAGTGTACAAAGAATTTTCATGGCACACATAAGTACGATAAGGCACTTGCATTACAAGGAATGGTTGAAGTCCCTTTATTTGTATTCCCTGGAATGCAAGCGAGAGAGACTCATGATAATATACACTTGGAAAATCCTAGAGGGATTATTACCAAACTTGCACACGAAAATCACTCCCTATGAAAGCAAAAGACTCGGCAGGAGATGCAACATTCCCTCAATGAAAAGCAGGGGCGCCACTAGTGCACTGAGAGACAACACAATAAGTGTCAGGGGCCCAAGACTGTTCAACTGCCTCCCACCATACATAAAGGGGATTACCAATAGACCCCTGACTGTCTTCAAGAAGGCACTGGACAGGCACCTGAAGTCAGTGCCTGACCAGCCGGGCTGTGGTTCGTACGTCGGGTTGCGTGCGGAAAACAGTAACAGCCTGGTTGATCAGACCCTGATCCACCATTAGGCCTGGTCTCAAACTGGACCGCGAGGGCGTTGACCCCCGAAACCCTCTCCAGGTATTTTCCAGGTAACTCAATTTCAGTAATGAGGGAGTGTTGTCTTTGTGTTGCATCTGTTGGTCCACAGTTAAGGTCATTTCGTTCTCCTTGATTCCTTAACTGGTGCTGTGCTGTTCACTGCTGTTTCGAGCATTACTGCTGTTTCGCGAGTGGATCGTCATATATTCAAGCAAACTGTTTGATTACCTTGTTGATTGAGAAGTTAGATTATTTAGTGACTTGTTGTCAGTCACAGCCTAGGTCAAAGTCAAGCCAGCGCGAGCTGACTTAGACACCTTTACTCTTGTATTTACGAGTACATCTCATAACAACGTACTAAACGGGACATATTAAGAGTAATAGAGTGTCTTATCAAATGTTCCCATAGCGCCATATGATTATATAACTATAATATATAAGTATATTAAGTAACACTTTTAGAGTTGTGTAGGAGATTGTCTCCTTAATTATTCAGGTTATATTAACTAATTATTACCACCTAGACATCTTTGTTTTTAAAGATCTCATCTTTTATTTGGTTGATTTGTATTCATCCAGCTGCAATCCAAAAAGCGCAGTTTACGGAATAACTGTACTTGAATACACTCTGACATACTTACAAAATAAGAAGCAGGCTAGATGCTTTATGGGGATGAATAAGTTGTCCTTGTAGTGTTCTCCGGAGATATCTTCACTTAATAGATGTTGCATTTTGTAACAGGGGGATGCCTCCTAGATTAATGGTAGCACCATAGGCTAATAATCTAAGGACACGGCCTCGAGCCCCAGGCGGGTGGAGACATCTGATATGTTTCCCTACGCGTTCTGACTGCGGTGTGAGCTGCATCTTGGGAGGGATGGAAGGCTGGCGGGCGGTGGTATCTCTTCGAGGAAGCTGTACTTCGAAACCAGCTGAGGGAGGATAACAGATCTTAGGCTGTAAAAATTATGTGTAAAAAAGCTGAATGCTGTATAGAGAAGAGTAGTAGTCCATGCATAGATTTGAGAGTAGCTATGATGCAGCCTGAGAGATCATATAGCAAAAAATGTAGTCAGTTGATGATAGAAAGCCGGGGCTCAGGAGCTGGTTGTCAGCCACTACAAGCAGAGATAAGGAAGCATTCAAATGCAAAATGCACACACAAGAGTGAGAAAAGTCCCAGCACAATGTGTTAAGAAATCAACGAGAAAAGACTCAATGAACAGAACCTGACGAGCTCTCGAAGACCGGACGACTATGATGATATACATACAATGTTATCAGAGGAACTGGCAGGGTAGATGACACTCACAGAAACTGATGGAAACACAACACAACGATGAGTCATAGTATCATTAAAAAGTACAGAGTAGAGATATGACATAAACCTGAAGAAAACTGACGGAGGACATGAAGATTATCCAAGTTGACTTAAACACAGTCTGAGTATTATTACACAGACACAATGACAAACTTACGGAAATAACAAAGGAAAGACACAGATGAGCAGACTACAAACACTTTGATTCCCAAAAATCCATGCATGAGTTTCCCATACAAAAACGTTTCGGAAAACTATAAAAAAAAATAAGTTAAATAAATATTCAACTGATGACAAGTATCAGTACCTAGTCCTTGTGATGACAAGTATCAGTACCTGGTCCTTGTGATGACAAGTATCAGTACCTGGTCCTTGTGATGACAAGTATCAGTACCTGGTCCTTGTGATGACAAGTATCAGTACCTGGTCCTTGTGATGACAAGTATCAGTACCTGGTCCTTGTGATGACAAGTATCAGTACCTGGTCCTTGTGATGACAAGTATCAGTACCTGGTACTTGTGATGACAAGTATCAGTACCTGGTCCTTGTGATGACAAGTATCAGTACCTGGTCCTTGTGATGACAAGTATCAGTACCTGGCCCTTGTGATGACAAGTATCAGTACCTGGTCCTTGTGATGACAAGTATCAGTACCTGGTCCTTGTGATGACAAGTATCAGTACCTGGTCCTTGTGATGACAAGTATCAGTACCTGGTCCTTGTGATGACAAGTATCAGTACCTGGTCCTTGTAATGACAAGTATCAGTACCTGGTCCTTGTGATGACAAGTATCAGTACCTGGTCCTTGTGATGACAAGCATCAGTACCTGACCCTTGTGATCACAAGTATCAGTACCTGGTCCTTGTGATGACAAGTATCAGTACCTGGTCCTTGTGATGACAAGTATCAGTACCTGGTCCTTGTGATGACAAGTATCAGTACCAGGTCCTTGTGATGACAAGCATCAGTACCTGGTCCTTGTGATGACAAGTATCAGTACCTGGTCCTTGTGATGACAAGTATCAGTACCTGGTCCTTGTGATGACAAGTATCAGTACCTGGTCCTTGTGATGACAAGTATCAGTACCTGGTCCTTGTGATGACAAGTATCAGTACCTGGTCCTTGTGATGACAAGTATCAGTACCTGACCCTTGTGATGACAAGTATCAGTACCTGGTCCTTGTGATGACAAGTATCAGTACCTGGTCCTTGTGATGACAAGTATCAGTACCTGGTGCTTGTGATGACAAGTATCAGTACCTGGTCCTTGTGATGACAAGTATCAGTACCTGGTCCTTGTGATGACAAGTATCAGTACCTGGTCCTTGTGATGACAAGTATCAGTACCTGGTCCTTGTGATGACAAGTATCAGTACCTGGTCCTTGTGATGACAAGTATCAGTACCTGGTCCTTGTGATGATAAGTATCAGAACCTGGTCCTTGTGATGACAAGTATCAGTACCTGGTCCTTGTGATGACAAGTATCAGAACCTGGTCCTTGTGATGACAAGTATCAGTACCTGTTCCTTGTGATGACAAGTATCAGTACCTGGTCCTTGTGATGACAAGTATCAGTACCTGGTCCTTGTGATGACAAGTATCAGTACCTGGTCCTTGTGATGACAAGTATCAGTACCTGGTCCTTGTGATGACAAGTATCAGTACCTGGTCCTTGTGATGACAAGTATCAGTACCTGGTCCTTGTGATGACAAGTATCAGTACCTGGTCCTTGTGATGACAAGTATCAGTACCTGGTCCTTGTGATGACAAGTATCAGTACCTGGTCCTTGTGATGACAAGTATCAGTACCTGGTCCTTGTGATGACAAGTATCAGTACCTGGTCCTTGTGATGACAAGTATCAGTACCTGGTCCTTGTGATGACAAGTATCAGTACCTGGTCCTTGTGATGACAAGTATCAGTACCTGGTCCTTGTGATGACAAGTATCAGTACCTGGTCCTTGTGATGACAAGTATCAGTACCTGGTCCTTGTGATGACAAGTATCAGAACCTGGCACTTGTGATGACAAGTATCAGTACCTGGCCCTTGTGATGACAAGTATCAGTACCTGGCCCTTGTGATGACAAGTATCAGTACCTGGTCCTTGTGATGACAAGTATCAGTACCTGGTCCTTGTGATGACAAGTATCAGTACCTGGTCTTTGTGATGACAAGTATCAGTACCTGGTCCTTGTGATGACAAGTATCAGTACCTGGTCCTTGTGATGACAAGTATCAGTACCTGGCACTTGTGATGACAAGTATCAGTACCTGGCCCTTGTGATGATAAGTATCAGTACCTGGCCCTTGTGATGACAAGTATCAGTACCTGGTCCTTGTGATGACAAGTATCAGTACCTGGTCCTTTTGATGACAAGTATCAGTACCTGGTCCTTGTGATGACAAGTATCAGTACCTGGTCCTTGTGATGACAAGTATCAGTACCTGGTCCTTCTGATGACAAGTATCAGTACCTGGTCCTTGTGATGACAAGTATCAGTACCTTGTCCTTGTGATGACAAGTATCAGTACCTGGTCCTTGTGATGACAAGTATCAGTACCTGGTCCTTGTGATGACAAGTATCAGTACCTGGTCCTTGTGATGACAAGTATCAGTACCTGGTCCTTGTGATGACAAGTATCAGTACCTGGTCCTTGTGATGACAAGTATCAGTACCTGGTCCTTGTGATGACAAGTATCAGTACCTGGTCCTTGTGATGACAAGTATCAGTACCTGGTCCTTGTGATGACAAGTATCAGTACCTGGTCCTTGTGATGACAAGTATCAGTACCTGGTCCTTGTGATGACAAGTATCAGTACCTGGCACTTGTGATGACAAGTATCAGTACCTGGCCCTTGTGATGACAAGTATCAGTACCTGGCCCTTGTGATGACAAGTATCAGTGCCTGGTCCTTGTGATGACAAGTATCAGTACCTGGTCCTTGTGATGACAAGTATCAGTACCTGGTCCTTGTGATGACAAGTATCAGTACCTGGTCCTTGTGATGACAAGTATCAGTACCTGGCACTTGTGATGACAAGTATCAGTACCTGGCCCTTGTGATGACAAGTATCAGTACCTGACCCATGTGATGACAAGTATCAGTACCTGGTCCTTGTGATGACATGTATCAGTACCTGATCCTTGTGATGACAAGTATCAGTACCTGGTCCTTGTGATGACAAGTATCAGTACCTGGTCCTTGTGATGACAAGTATCAGTACCTGGTCCTTGTGATGACAAGTATCAGTACCTGGTCCTTGTGATGACAAGTATCAGTACCTGGTCCTTGTGATGACAAGTATCAGTACCTGGTCCTTGTGATGACAAGTATCAGTACCTGGTCTTTGTGATGACAAGTATCAGTACCTGGTCCTTGTGATGACAAGTATCAGTACCTGGTCCTTGTGATGACAAGTATCAGTACCTGGTCCTTGTGATGACAAGTATCAGTACCTGGTCCTTGTGATGACAAGTATCAGTACCTAGCCCTTGTGATAAAAAGTATCAGTACCTGGTCCTTGTGATGACAAGTATCAGTACCTGGTCCTTTTGATGACAAGTATCAGTACCTGGTCCTTGTGATGACAAGTATCAGTACCTGGTCCTTGTGATGACAAGTATCAGTACCTGGTCCTTGTGATGACAAGTATCAGTACCTGGTCCTTGTGATGACAAGTATCAGTACCTGGCACTTGTGATGATAAGTATCAGAACTTGGTCCTTGTGATGACAAGTATCAGTACCTGGTCCTTGTGATGACAAGTATCAGTACCTGGCCCTTGTGATAACAAGTATCAGTACCTGGCACTTGTGATGATAAGTATCAGAACTTGGTCCTTGTGATGACAAGTATCAGTACCTGGTCCTTGTGATGACAAGTATCAGTACCTGGCCCATGTGATGACAAGTATCAGTACCTGGTCCTTGTGATGACAAGTATCAGTACCTGGCCCTTGTGATGACAAGTATCAGTACCTGGTCCTTGTGATGACAAGTATCAGAACCTGGTCCTTGTGATGACAAGTATCAGTACCTGGTCCTTGTGATGGCAAGTATCAGTACCTGGCCCTTGTGATGACAAGTATCAGTACCTGGTCCTTGTAATGAAAAGTATCAGAACCTGGTCCTTGGGATGACAAGTATCAGTACCTGGCCCTTGTGATGACAAGTATCAGTACCTGGCCCTTGTGATGACAAGTATCGGTACCTGGTCCTTGTGATGACAAGTATCAGTACCTGACCCTTGTGATGACAAGTATCAGTACCTGGTCCTTGTGATGACATGTATCAGTACCTGGTCCTTGTGATGACAAGTATCAGTGCCTGGCCCTTGTGATGACAAGTATCAGTACCTGGTCATTGTGATGACAAGAATCAGTACCTGGCCCTTGTGATGACAAGTATCAGTACCTGGTCCTTGTGATGACAAGTATCAGTACCTGGCCCTTGTGATGACAAGTATCGGTACCTGGTCCTTGTGATGACAAGTATCAGTACCTGGTCCTTGTGATGACAAGTATCAGTACCTGACCCTTGTGATGACAAGTATCACTACCTGGTCCTTGTGATGACAAGTATCAGTGCCTGGGCCTTGTGATGACAAGTATCAGTACCTGGTCCTTGTGATGACAAGAATCAGTACCTGGCCCTTGTGATGACAAGTATCAGTACCTGGTCCTTGTGATGACAAGTATCAGTACCTGGTCCTTGTGATGACAAGTATCTGTACCTGGCTCTTGTGATGACAAGTATCAGTACCTGGCCCTTGTGATGACAAGTATCAGTACCTGGCTCTTGTGATGACAAGTATCAGTACCTGGTCCTTGTGATGACATGTATCAGTACCTGGACCTTTGATGACAAGTATCAGTACCTGGCCCTTGTGATGACAAGTTTCAGTACCTGGCCCTTGTGATGACATGTATCAGTACCTGGCTCTTGTGATGACAAGCATCAGTACCTGGCCCTTGTGATGACAAGTATCTGTACCTGGCCCTTGTGATGACAAGTATCAGTACCTGGGCCTTGTGATGACAAGTATCAGTACCTAGTCCTTCTGATGACAAGTATCAGTACCTGGTCCTTTTCATGACAAACATTAGTACCTGGTTTTTGTGATGACAAGTATCAGTACCTGGTGTTACAAAAACGCGATATCTAATAAGCATAGAGATCTCCAGTGAATACTAGAAAAGACTGCCCTTCTAGCATCTAGCCTGTTACTGGGTTTTTGTAACAAGTAGTCAGTATCCTGGTCCAATTATCGATTAGAATTTAGTAAGATTCAATAGTGCTTCAGGATTACAACTGGTAGGCTACTAACTAAAGAAATTAAAATTTAGTAAGTTTATTAATAACAATAAAGTTGTCTAGGCATATAAGATCAAAGTAAATTATAGTAATCAATTCAATATAATATAGGATACAAGTTTCTACACTTCTCTCGTGTATTGTGCTGAAGGCACATATCACATCTTTATGGCTTTTAAGTACCGTCTGGTACATTGTTAGCATTTAATAACATAATACTAATATATACAAGTAAGTTTGTGTGTATGTGTGTAAGTGCTTTAAGTAGTTCGCTATGTCTCAAGACTCGACTAGACTTAACCAGTCCTTGACTACAAGTCCTCACATAAACTAAGTTCTTGACCAACCTGGCAATCAGAACAGCTTGCTTGAACAATAAAATGACTGATATGCTGAACAGCAATATAACAAGCAACAGTGACACAGAATCAGGAACAAGGAGATAATATAACGACACTAAGTAAGGACCATCTGCAGATCCTCCACAAAAGTCACAAAACTCCCATACTACTGAATCTAAGTTCAGCATTAGAAAATACCCGACTGAGACAGTGCACAGATACCTGTACAAATTAGGTCAGAAGCTACAGCTCAGGACCTGAGTTTCTCAGAGTGTCTATGAGACACACAACCTCATGACAAGTATCAGTACCTGGGCCTTGTGATGACAAGTATCAGTACCTGGCCCTTGTGATGACAAGTATCAGTACCTGGTCCTTGTGATGACAAGTATCAGTACCTGGCCCTTATGATGACAAGTATCAGAACCTGGCCCTTGTGACTGACAAGTATCAGTACCTGGTCCTTGTGATGACAAGTATCAATACCTGGGCCTTGTGATGACAAGTATCAGTACCTGGCCCTTGTGATGACAAGTATCAGTACCTGGCCCTTGTGATGACAAGTATCAGTACCTGGCCCTTGTGATGACAAGTATCAGTACCTGGCCCTTGTGATGACAAGAATCAGTACCTGGTCCTTGGGGTGACAAGTATCAGTACCTGGCGGAAATTAAATCTTCATCAGAGTACAAAACAAATTCTGGCCACAAAATAGAGCGAAACACCAACGTCAAAGACCTGGGAGTGATCATGTCGGAGGATCTCACCTTCAAGGACCATAACATTGTATCAATCGCATCTGCTAGAAAAATGACAGGATGAATAATGAGAACCTTCAAAACTAGGGAGGCCAAGCCCATGATGACACTCTTCAGGTCACTTGTTCTATCTAGGCTGGAATATTGCTGCACACTAACAGCACCTTTCAAGGCAGGTGAAATTGCTGACCTAGAAAATGTACAGAGAACCTTCACGGCGCACATAACGGAGATAAAACACCTCAATTACTGGGAGCGCTTGAGGTTCCTAAACCTGTATTCCCTGGAACGCAGGCAGGAGAGATACATGATTATATACACCTGGAAAATCCTAGAGGGACTAGTACCGAACTTGCACACGAAAATCACTCACTACGAAAGCAAAAGACTTGGCAGACGATGCAACATCTCCCCAATGAAAAGCAGGGGTGTCACTAGCACGTTAAGAGACCATACAATAAGTGTCAGGGGCCCGAGGCTGTTCAACTGCCTCCCAGCATACATAAGGGGGATTACCAACAGACCCCTGGCAGTCTTCAAGCTGGCACTGGACAAGCACCTAAAGTCGGTTCCTGACCAGCCGGGCTGTGGCTCGTACGTTTGTTTGCGTGCAGCCAGCAGCAACAGATAGGTTGATCAGGCTCTGATCCACCAGGAGGCCTGGTCACAGACCGGGCCGGGGGGGCGTTGACCCCCGGAACTCTCTCCAGGTAACTCCAGGTAAACCTGAGCCTTGTGATGACAAGTATCCATACCTGGGCCATTGTGATGACAAGTATCAGTACCTAGCTCTTGTGATAACAAGGGTCAGTTCTGGTACTTGTGATCACAAGTACCTGTGTGGAGCATGATCTGTCAAGATATGAACAGACGACTAATATGTAATGTCTCTCATGGTATTGCTAAAGCTTCTTGCTCAGTTACTGTATAATTATGTTCAGCCTTTGTAAGGACACGACTAGCATATGCAACTGCATTGTAATTGCTATTGGGCTTCAGAGCTAGACTGGCACCTGTGTCAGTCGAACTAGCATCAGTTGTTAGATAGAAAAGCTTAGAAAAATCCGGAAATTTCAAGATTGGAGCAGTTGTTAGCTTTTCTTTGTGAGTCTGGAGTGCTCTTTCTTGACGGAAGGTCCAAACAAAAGGAGCATCTTTCTTAAGCAACTCAGTTAGAGGAGCTGCTATGGAAGAAAAGTTAGCAATGAAAGATCTATAAAAACCTACTAAGCCCACGAAGGATCTTACAGCATCAGTGGTTTTGGGAGATTTAAAATTTAATACTGCAGCTACTTTACTTTCATCAGTCATAACTCCTCTAGGAAAGACTATGTGACCAAGAAACTTGATTTCTGATATGAAAAATTGACATTTAGACAGTTTGATCTTTAAATTTGCTTCTTCAAGCTTACCAAGTACTACATCACGTTTTTTCAAGTGCGTATCCACATCTTCAGACATGATAATTACGTTATCTAAGTGCACCATAAGTGCGTAACCTATGAGGCCTCTAAAGATATTAGTCATGCGCCTCGAGAATGTGATAGGCAAAGATTGTAACCCGAAGACCATACCGAGGAAGTGATAATGACCTGTAGGAGTGAAAAATGTAGTTAGGTTTTGACTGCCCTCGTAAAAACAGACTTGCCAAAACTCTTATAACAAGTCCACGGTCGATAGGACTTTGTTATCTCCGATGTTACATAAAAGATCACCAAGAACAGGAAGTGGGAAGTGACGTTTGATCAACAGGTTCAACAAACACTTGACCTCATCTGGGAAGTCAGCGGGAGGTGAGTCTTTCTCCTCTACTGGAGGAATGGATTGATCCAATGAAATGGATGGGTTCTCCCACACTTCATGATGGCTATCACCATCACACTTCAGGGTGGCTATGACAATCACATTTCATGATGGCTATCGCCATCACACTTCATGATGGCTATCACCATCACACTTCATGATGGCTGTCACCATCACACTTCATAATGGTTATCACCATCACACTTCAAGATGGCTATCATGATCACACTTCATGATGGCTATCACCATCACACTTCATGGTGGCTATCACCATCACACTTCATGATGGCTATCGCCATCACACTTCATGATGGCTATCACCATCACACTTCATGATGGCTATCACCATCACACTTCATGATGGCTATCACCATCACACTTCATGGTGGCTATCACCATCACACTTCATGATGGCTATCGCCATCACACTTCATGATGGCTATCACCATCACACTTCATGATGGCTATCACCATCACACTTCATGATGGCTGTCACCATCACACTTCATGGTGGCTATCACCATCACACTTCATGATGGCTGTCACCATCACACTTCATAATGGTTATCACCATCACACTTCAAGATGGCTATCATGATCACACTTCATGATGGCTATCACCATCACACTTCAAGATGGCTATCATGATCACACTTCATGATGGCTATCACCATCACACTTCAAGATGGATATCACCATCACACTTCATGATGGCTATCACCATCACACTTCATGATGGCTATCACCATCACACTTCTTGATGGCTATCACCAGCACACTTTAAGATGGCTATCATCATCACACTTCATGATGGCTATCACCATCACACTTCATGATGGCTATCACCAGCACACTTTAAGATGGCTATCATCATCACACTTCATGATGGCTATCACCATCACACTTCAAGATGATTATCACCATCACACTTCATGATGGCTATCACCAGCACACTTTAAGATGGCTATCACCATCACACTTCATGATGGCTATCACCAGCACACTTTAAGATGGCTATCACCATCACACTTCATGATGGCTATCACCAGCACACTTTAAGATGGCTATCACCATCACACTTCATGATGGCTATCACCAGCACACTTTAAGATGGCTATCACCATCACACTTCATGATGGCTATCACCATCACACTTCATGATGGCTATCACCATCACACTTCATGATGGCTATCACCATCACACTTCATGATGGCTATCACCATCACACTTCATGATGGCTATCACCATCACACTTCATGATGGCTGTCACCATCACACTTCATGATGGCTATCACCAGCACACTTTAAGATGGCTATCATCATCACACTTCATGATGGCTATCACCATCACACTTCATGATGGCTATCACCATCACACTTCATGATGGCTATCACCATCACACTTCATGATGGCTATCACCAGCACACTTTAAGATGGCTATCATCATCACACTTCATGATGGCTATCACCATCACACTTCATGATGGCTATCACCATCACACTTCATGATGGCTATCACCATCACACTTCATGATGGCTATCACCATCACACTTCATGATAGCTATGACCATCACACTTCATGATGGCTATCACCATCACACTTCATGATGGCTGTCACCATCACACTTCATGATGGCTATCACCAGCACACTTTAAGATGGCTATCATCATCACACTTCATGATAGCTATGACCATCACACTTCATGATGGCTATCACCATCACACTTCATGATGGTTATCACCATCACACTTCATGATGGCTATCACCATCACACTTCATGATGGCTATCATCATCACACTTCATGATGGCTGTCACCATCACACTTCATGATGGCTATCACCATCACACTTCATGATGGCTATCATGATCACACTTCATGATGGCTATCACCATCACACTTCATGATGGCTATCACCATCACACTTCATGATGGCTATCACCATCACACTTCATGATGGCTATCATCATCACACTTCATGATGGCTATCACCATCACACTTCATGATGGCTATCACCATCACACTTCATGATGGCTATCACCATCACACTTCATGATGGCTATCACCATCACACTTCATGATGGCTATCACCATCACACTTCATGATGGCTATCACCAGCACACTTTAAGATGGCTATCATCATCACACTTCATGATAGCTATGACCATCACACTTCATGATGGCTATCATCATCACACTTCAAGATTACTATCACCATCACACTTCATGATGGCTATCATCATCACACTTCAAGATTACTATCACCATCACACTTCATGATGGCTATCATCATCACACATCATAATGGCTATCACCATCTCACTTCATGACTGCTATTGTCAGTAGTGATACTGTGTACTGTGTAGTATACCTAGATAACAGCAGCTACTATGTAGATAGGCGATAGGCTCTCTTGCTGGCTGTGACGTCACGAGACCCCTCTCGTGAGCCGGAGGCCACAGCGTTCACCCTCAGTTTCTCTCTGTAGGCTTGCTTTTTGATTATAATAAAAACGATTTTAAGGATTACGCAGATTTAAGGAGATTGTTCCACCAAACCAGTCAGACACTGTGTGACCACGTGAGTCCCCCAGACGACGCACCCCACAGATAAGCCAGCATCCTCCGGCCTTTTCTACACAACTTCCTGGTTAGTTGCTTCATGCTTAGTGGCTCATTTGCTAACCTACGAGGAGTTGTTCCGGGTTATGCAAATTAAGCCATGTCACTTAAACCAATCTTTAGGGAAGAGCCTAAGCCACCCAGCCTGCCTAAGCCAGTCACCCAACCTGCTTCATTACTGTTGTGTGCAAAGTTACAAGGATTCAAGCCATCTCAGCCTAGGAAGATCATCTTTGAAGTTATTGTCTCCATGTGCTGTACTGCTCTGTGCTACCAGTAAAACGCTAGTCAGAGTGATAATCGTTATCCCTGTGGTACATTTGTGGCTTATTACGTCACCCAGGCTTATTATCACGTGAATTCTTGGTGTGGGAATACCAGCTAGACTCAGCACAGCAGCACACCTACGCTACCCACACTAAGCCAACCACGTGTGCCATTCATCTACCCATACATCGGGCTTATACCATCCTCCTTCAGTCGTCGCTTCCAGTTCTTTAGTCAAGTCATTATAGAGATATTTTTTATACAGAGATGCTTGCGTGTTTTGAAACATTTTCTACATATATAGTGAACTTTCTTTCGTTAGAAACTCTTTAGTGTAAATTTTTGTTCTTGTGTGCTCAACGTGACTCGTTATTCTGCGATTAATTTCCGGTGTCATGTTATTGCTTTTTTTTTGTTTGTTATTGTTTCCAGTTATCTCCAACCTGAAGAAATATTTTCTCTGGTACACATCTATTATTTGTGTATTGTGTGCAGTAATGTATATTTTCTGTCATTCATTCCTGGTGAACTGTTAACATCTGTGTTCTTTAAGTGTTGTTCACTCTACTTTATTTTATTATTGTATACCATTAATTTTTATTTGTCTTGACTTATTTTCACTACATTTTTCCTGTGTTTTTCTACTAATTCAATGTGTTGATTTATTCACTACTTTTCCCCATTGTGCTAAATTACTATTTTTATTCTGTGTTTACCATTATTTTTGTGTTAAATATTTTATATATGCAGTGTCTCATTTGTTTAAACTTTGACAGACTCTAGTACCAAATTTTGTGTGTCAAGCAAGACAATTATTTTTTTTTTTCGAAGCCAGACCATAGTCAAGTAAATTTATATAAGCAGTAAAGTGAGTGAAAATTAATGTTTTATCTGTTTCCTGTAAATTTGTAAATCTTGAATTCCCAGTTCTGTGTTTTTTTTTAGCATTTTTAAACATATTATTGAAATTTCTTTGAACAAATTCACTCTTAGTGTAATTTTTAAGTAAACTATTATATCATTGCTGCGTTTCTGAGTAAGTTGTTTTACCTAATTGAATTCAACAGTAAAAGTGTTGAAACAAGTAATTTCTTGCTGTTTTAACATTCCTAACTTATATTTTCTGTTTGTGCAATTTTTAATTGATATGTTGACTAATTCTGCAAATTATTTTAATTGTGCAATATGTTTGTTCTGTGGTTATTATTTTTCTTTTCATAATTTTTATACTGTTATTCTTGTGCTGTATTTTCATCAGTAATTGACAATAATTTCTTAAAGATTCATTATAATCCAGTGCAATAATCTCAGTATATTATAAACTGAATGTACTCTTCTTATTTAATTATTTTATTTGTATTTATCATTTCATAATATTTTTTTGTTTTGTTTTTGTTTTTGTGTCATCTTTAGAAAATTTATTTTCCAAGCATATTTGCAATTAGCAATAATGTGGTCTTTAAAGCAGTTCCAAGACATTATATGTTCACGTCTTGAGAGATCATGCTCCACTGATTCCTTTATTCCAGAATAAACAGCCTACTGGAAGATTAACCAGTTTATCTGGAGAGAGTTCTGGAGAGAGTTCCGGGGGTCAACGCCCCCGCGGCCCGGTCTGTGACCAGGCCTCCTTAGGTCAGTGTCCCAGGATGCGACCCACACCAGTCGACTAACACCCACACCCAGGTACCCATTTTACTGATGGGGAACATAGACAACAGGTGGAAAGAAACACGTCCAATGTTTCTACTCTGGCTGGGAATCGAACCCAGGCCCTCATCGTGTGAAGCGAGAGCGTTAACCACCAGGCCACCAGAGTTGGTCCTTGATTATCCAAGAGTTCAACTCAACCTTCGAATGCTTGCCTGCAAAATTAAACGTAGTCTCAGATGTTTTATCGCAACATATTTGCATGGTAATAGCAGATCCTCCATTTAGGGCTGAGCACGTAAAGAATGATCAAAGAACAGATCGCATGTGGTCTAGTGTTTACCTGGAGTGTACCTGGAGAGGGTTTCAGGGGTCAGCCCTGTCTGAGACCAGGCCTCATGGTGGATCAGGGTCTGACCAACCAGGCTGTTACTGCTGGCCGCACCCAAGCTGACGTACGAGCCACAGCCCGGTTGGTCAGGTACTGACTTTAGGTGCCTGTCCAGTGCCTTCTTGAAAACAGCCAGGGGTCTATTGGTAATCCCCATTATGTATGCTGGTAGGCAATTGAATAATCTTGGGCCCCAGACACTTATTGTGTTGTCTCTCAGTATACTCGTGGCGCCCCTGCTTTTCATCGGGGAAATGTTGCATCTCCTGCCGAGTCTTTTGCTTTCATAGGGAGTGATTTTCGTATGCAAGTTTGGTACCAATCTCTTCAGGACCTTCCAAGTATATATTATCATGTATCTCTCTCGCCTGCGTTCCAGGGAATACAGATCAAGGACCTTCAACCGTTCCCAGTAGTTTAGGTGCCTTATCGTACTTATGAGTGCCGTGAAAGTTCTTTGTACACTCTCCAGGTCTGCAATGTCGACAGCCTTGAAGGGGGCCGTTAGTGTACAGCAGTATTCCAGCCCAGAGAGCACAAGCGATTTGAAGAGAATCATCATGGGCTTTGCATCCCTAGTTCTGAAGGTTCTCATTATCCATCCTATCATTTTCCAAGCGGATGAGGTAGATACATTGCTGTGGTCTTTGAAGGCGAGATCCTCTGACATTATCACTCCCAGGTCCTTCACATCGCTTTTCGGCTCTATTGTACAGTTAGAATTTGTCGTATACCCTGACACATTTTTAATTTCAAGTTTCCCATACCTGAGTAGTTTAAATTTTTAGTGTGATTCGATTCCTATTACAGGAAGATCAAACTCTCTCTGTGAAGATACCAGCACCCATCAGTGACTTTGTCATGAAGCAAGAGTTACACTATTGCACAGCCGAGCTGGGTACTCCTAGCAGAAGGGTACATCAGTTAGTAATTCCACAGTCACTAGTGAATGTAGCCTTACAGGTAGTTCACAGTGTACCAGGTGTTGTATACCCTGGTATGGATCGTTCTGTAAAACAAGCCAGATTGAAATATTTTTGGCCTCATATGGCAACTGACATTTCTGATTATGTTAAGAAATGCAGTGTCTGTATGCAACATAAAGGTAATGTTAATGGCCCTAATCCAATCCAGGTTTTCCCACTACTAGCAAACCTTAGGAAAGAGTTGCGCTACAGTTCTTAACTAATTTCCAATGTTCCCTCCAGGGCAACAAACATCTGTGTGTTATGGTAGATCATTTCACCAGATGTTGTGAGTTAGTTCCTATTGCAGATAAGACTGCCGAGACAGCAGCTAAAGTGCTTAAGGAACATATAATCTGCAGGCGTACAACTCCTAAGTTCCTAGTAGCAGATAATGGAGGTGAATTCTGTAATGAGATTCTTGAAAAGCTGTGTACTTTGTAGAAGATCTCTAAAGCGACTATTGTTCCTCACCATCCTGCCAGTAATGGTTTAGCAGAAATAACATATAAGAAAGTACTCGATGTGTTGAGATCCCCTATTAATCCCAATAGAGCAACCTGGAATGAAGTTATACCTGATGTTCAGTGTGCCATAAATTCTGCTTATAATGCTTCTTTAGGTGATACTCCACATTATGCTTTGTATGGTGTAGATAAGCACTCACCATATGAGTTGTTATATTCTAATCCAAAACAAAATTACAATCCTAATGATTTCATAGCGAATCGTACCAGCTTAGCTCAAGGTGTTTTTAGAAGAATCTGAGAAACACTTCATAAATCAACTGCAGAATTTACAAGTCACTAATACTCGAGCAAAGTCAACCAAAATTAAAGTAGGTTCGAGAGTTATGCTGACTAACTTTAATAAAGCATCTGCAATGCCTAAGCTCGATCAAAGTTTGTTGGTCCATATCGAGTAGTCAAACATGTCAGTGGCAATAAGTATAAAGTTTGAGAAATCAATACTGGTCGGTATAAAGAATCGCATTAAGATCATATTAAGTTAGTAAGCGGCGATGATGATGAGGTTCCTAACATCCAGTAAAATGCAACAGACTTTGACAATCCTCCTGACTTTGTACCCGTTACAACAGTTTGACCCCCAGAAATGATGACCACTCTGCATATGTAAATCTCACCCTAGCAGAGTTGGGGTTAAATGTAAATACTCTCTATAGATAAATAATCTAGTCTAGAGAGTATTTTAACTGTGTGTTTACTATATCAACTTACTGATGTTCAATTTTTTTTTTTAAGTTTTCGAGTTCTCTCCAAATTCTGAGATTTAACAATCAAAGACTTGTGTGCACGAAGTCTGCCTTTTCTGTTAAAAACTTTATTCTTTGTGAATATACTTCCGCAGAATCTGTAGATCACGTGAATACAGATTAAACAATCTCCTCTTTCTCTTTGTTGATTTCTTATGTTAATCTGTACCACCATTGATTCTATCATAATTGGTAATTCATTACAATCAGTTATTATCTTTATGTATAGTTCCCTATGTTCAACTGTTGTGTACATTATTATTGTATAGTTTGGCAGCTAAGTCCCAGACATACGTTGAAAGCATTGCAGATCCTAAGGTGATGTAGAATTTATATATTTATTTATTTATTTATTTTTTTTTTTTTTTGTAGATTTTTATAGTAATACAATATTCTCATTTATATGTATTATGGATACAGTTGAACCTCGCTTGTAGGTTTCATTACTTGTCGTATAAATCGGTTATCGAATGTGGTGTTTGAGAAAAAATGTTCTGGTTTATGTACGTTCTTTTGGTCGTTGACAAGACGATTTTTTATTGAGTGGTTTCATGAGATCTTTGCTCCCACTGTCAAAAAGTACAGCTAGCCCTCCACTTTCGCGAGCTTCGAACATTTGCGAATGCCCAGCTGCCCAAAATTTTACATTGTTTTCATGTGTTTTATGTTCATGGTTCAATAGGTTAACCCTTTGACTGTCGCAAGCCCCTTTCTGAAACTGTCATTCTATGTCGCAAAATTTTTGAAAAAAAAAAAAAAAAAAATTTATGAAATGATAGAGAACATTTTCCCGATGGTAATGACACCAAAAGTACGAAATTTGGTTGAAAACTTATGGAATTACGCTCCCGCAAAATTAGTGGTCTCCGCGACATATACGCATCGGCGATTTCGCCGACTTTGAGCCCTGTTTTTAGCCAATTTCGTTGTTCCAGTTGTCCGAGCTCATAGCTATTTCATTAGAATTCCATTTTTTTCTATCAATTGAGTACAAGAAACCTCCCATTTACCGATTTGAACCACCCAATAAAGTGGTCAGAAATTGGCAATTTGGCCAGTTTCACGCAAATTAAAAAAGATGCCAATTTCAAAATAGGGTCCAGAATAAACAATGTAGACATTCTTGGCACTAAAATAACATATCCTCTGTTCATTAGTCACATCTCTAGGCCTCTCTTATATTACTGTTGCTTTCTATTTTGATTTTTTATTCATACAAAAAAATACAAAATTTACTGTTATGGAGACTACTGCATTATTGTAAAAATGGTATAAATAATATCAGTGCACTAGTGAAAGAATATTAGACTCCCCAGTTGACGTGTATTGGACGTGTGGTGTGATTTGCTTACTCCTGAACATTGGTGAAAATCGAACATTTCCGCTACTTTGAGCTCAATTTCAAGGTCGTTTTCATCGTGAAACTTATCAAAACCATCTCTGTTTCTGCAATATGTTTTCCATTTTATCGCGGGAGACCATGAAAATGATAATACAACGATAAATACAGAAATACACCTCAAAGTCGGCATTTTAATAAAAAAAAAAGGTCTTTTTTTTTCTCATTATGTTGGCAGACGATGCACCATCCCCCCAATGAAAAGCAGGGGTGTCACTAGCACGTTAAGAGACCATACAATAAGTGACAGGGGCCCGAGACTGTTCAACTGCCTCCCAGCACACATAAGGGGGATTACCAACAGACCCCTGGCAGTCTTCAAGCTGGCACTGGACAAGCACCTAAAGTCAGTTCCTGATCAGCCGGGCTGTGGCTCGTACGTTGGTTTGCGTGCAGCCAGCAGCAACAGCCTGGTTGATCAGGCTCTGATCCACCAGGAGGCCTGGTCACAGACCGGGCCGTGGGGGCGTTGACCCCCGGAACTCTGTCCAGGTAAACTCCAGGATAGACTCAGCCCAGAGTCATAATGCCTACAGTCTATCCTTTGTATATGTTAGCTGTATGTTGGGATGCCATACATTAGCATCACTGAGCTGTCAGTAGTGTTACTGTGTACTGTGTAGTATACTTAGATAATCCCAGCTACTTTGTAGATAGGCTCCCTTGCTAGCTGTGACATCACAAGAACCATCATATGTGAGCCATAGGCCGCAACATTCATCCTCAGTCTCTCTCGGTAGGCTTAGACTTGACGGCAAGCTCCTGGGCTTCTCCCCAAGACTCTCTTAATTATGCACCTCCAAGACATCCAGCATGTGTATTTCTTACTCCAGTATCTACTGACGATCCCCCATGACACTATCACCATGACACTTCAATACTGCTATCACCATCACACTTCATGATAGCTATCACCATCACACTTCATGATAGCTATCACCATCACAATTCATGATGACTATCACCATACACTTCATGATAGCTATCACCATCACACTTAATGATGGCATGAATTCCAGCAGCTTCTCCCTGGATTCGCCTTCATTGTTGCTGCTGTTGTGTCCTCAGTGGCTGTGGATAGTGAGTAATATGGGTTAATTCTGACCCATTATATGTATTTCAGTAAATTACAATACCTGGATTATGATGTTTATTCACGTGGGTTTTGGTCTTGGCTTGCACATCAGGGTGTTGATTAGGATTGTCTTATCCTTAAACTCCATGTACTGTTCGGCTGCAGTGCAATAGATAAAAGAAAGACTAGATAAGACTTACTTGGGGTGTTTGTAGCTGACCCCATGATAACACTGCACATGTTGCTTGATACGAGAGTGAAGAAGTGTTACTCAGGGACTTTTGCATCACTGAGGAACTGTTGCACTAGTATTCGCCATAACACGTACGGAAAGTTATTGCCCTGTCACACTGGTTACACTCTATTGTCACTCACTATCACTCGCTTATGAGTTTCATGAAATTATCCGCAATGTGGAGAAAGTTAAACACTGTATTTTACTTCAGCACTCCCAGTGTTCACTCGGGAAAGGCACACAGAGATGTTAATAAACACTTCGTAATTAGTTCTACCTTGAATTTCCTGACTCGTATTAGGGAACTAGTTTAACTTTCCTAGTTTTCCTGAGATTGTCAGATTTCCACGCATTCATAGACTTAGGAGGGCAGCAATGCCTTCTGTGACATGTTCCTGTTCATACCTTGTCACAATCTGCCCTCTTGGGTGCCGCGAGCCTTGTACCACAAAGGCCCACCAGGCCCGGTGGCCTGGTGGCTAAAGCTCCCGCTTCACACACGGAGGGCCCGGGCTCGATTCCCGGCGGGTGGAAACATTTCGACACGTTTCCTTACACCTATCGTCCTGTTCACCTAGCAGCAAATAGGTACCTGGGTGTTAGTCGACTGGTGTGGGTCGCATCCTGGGGGACAAGATTAAGGACCCCAATGGAAATAAGTTAGACAGTCCTCGATGACGCACTGACTTTCTTGTGTTATCCTGGGTGGCTAACCCTCCGGGGTTAAAAATCCGAACGAAATCTTATCTTATCTTATCTTTCAGCTTCATAGACATTCATTGCTAGCTTTTGCAACAGACTTCATCCTAGAATCCCTGTTTCTTAGGATTCTAGGTGGGTTTATGTGAGCCATAATACTCCCAAGTTGTTGATTAAGTAGGGTTCATTCTATTCTAATTTTTACTGCTATGGAGAAATAGCAGCTCCCCTAGACTTCAGCTGGTATGTACTAGTGGACAGGAAGTCTGGTAAAGAGAGGTGTGGCCTGGCAATGATTTGTCTATCTTATGTTCTTGATTAGCGTAGCATGGTAATGGGGAAGTAAGATAGTTCACAACCCCTGAGAGGGCTACTCTCTTTGGAGAGGGTCATTATCCCCCTTCAAGAGGGGAGATATCACCCCCTTCATAAACTGTAGATTTTTCTCCACAGAAGGTGAAGAGGAAGAAGAAGATGAAAAAGAAGATGATGAAGAAAAAGAAGGTGATGAAGAAGATGAAGATGTGGAGAATTACCTTCAGTTTGGAAAGGAGGGGTAAATTTCAGCCCCCCTCAGCCCTGTGAGGGGCCAAGCCCACTCGGAAGGGGCTAGTGAACTCTTCCACTTCCTCGTTCTCATGACAGCTAGCAAACATATGCGTCAGAGATGGGCCTCACATTCTGATGACAGAGCGTCCTTTGCTCCTTACAAGAAAGGAGGTTAAGCTTGGGTCAACTCTGCCCCTATGGCATGAAAAATCCAAAATAAAACACTTCTTACCTTCTAAACAAGGTATTATGGCTCCCAGCCTACAGTTAGAACAACAAGAAACAGCCCTCTTGTGTTGAACTCTGTTGCAAGGACCAGCAATAAATACCTATAAGCCTAGGTCAACAGTTAATGCCTGGAAGGGCTTGTGTGTAGCTGGGCGAGGTCAGGTGAATATGTGTCATGAGACACCATAACGTGGACAGTACCCACCGCATTAAAAAAAGTAGCTGCGTGTTCACAGATACACAAACAACCAGCACATAGAAGAGAGAAGCTTCTCTCTTCTATGTGCGGGTTATTTGTGTATCGTTCCAGTCACGGTATTGTGCCTTCTTTTGTTATTTATGTTCACAGACTTTTGATCATACAATCTCCAGAATAGTAGGAAAGTTAATCTAGTGCAAAATACGAGTAAAGTAATCGGCGGTAAAGTCACTACCGTGTGTTTAATATTATTGTTCGGCAGTGTGCACTCAGGCATAATCAAACATTGGAGGAAACTTCACCCTATCGCGGACAATACGAATGATGGTAGTGAAAAGTGACTGTACCGACGTGCTGGGAGTGATAGGACATTATTGCGATGTATCTGGGGACAGCAGCCTACTCAAGTCATCATTCTCGGGGTCACATTGGGTCAGTTACAATTACTTAGGTAAGTCCAGTCAAACTGACATTAGGTAGTCTTAGCTGCCGCTAATTGGTAGATATGGGATTTGATTGGGATTACCAGTAGACCTTGTGATCTATAGGTAATTCGCCCAGCAAACGTAAGCAACCTATCACATTTCAAGGCAAATGTGAAATATTTGACATATGTGCTCCTTTGGGGCAAAGTTAACCAAGTTACTCCATCTCTTCATCCACCTGTGGATCAACTGTAGTTACGTCGAGGGCAGATCCAGGCAGAGACTCCTGGAATCTGGACTGCAGAACCAAGCTAAGTCTTCCTCTGTTACTTTGTTCCCGTTGTTATACTAACAGGAGGATTTAATGAGAGTGTCTTCACAGAAGAAAAAGAAGAAGATGAAGAAAATGAAGAAGAAAATGAAGATGAAAAAGACAACGACGAAGATGAAGAAAATAAAGACGAAGAAGATGAAGACGAAGATGAAGAAGAAAAAGATGACGATAAAGAAGGAAAAGAAGACAACCTGAGGAAACTAAAATCACCGAGGGTTTTTTTTGCTTTCGAGTCCTTAATTCCTTCCCCAGGATGCGACCCACACCAGTTAATTAACACTCAGGTATTTGGTCTCAAGTTGTAATAAACAAATGTCAATGAATAAAGAGAAGAGTAAACGAAGGGCTCGAACCATGGTCTGCAAACTGACAGTTGTGTTTATAACAGCTTAATGTGAGTCCATACATGATGTGATTAGGAAGGAGGTAAGAATATACCTACTGTTAAAGCTCCTGGGCCCAGGAAAGGAGTTCAGGTGGATTACAGTTGGTGCCTCTGACGGAATATAATGCAGTATTATTAATATTACTGTTATTATTATTATTATTATTATTATTATTATTATTATTATTATTATTATTATTATTATTATTATTATTATTATTATTATTATTATTATTATTATTATCAAAAAGATGCGCTAAACCTACAAGAATCATATTATAATGCAGTATTAGTTCCGGTTCCTTCCTATTAGAGGCCTGGGCAGCCGAGACGGTAGAACGTTAGACTTTCAATTTGCACACCGCAGTTAGTGCCCTTCGTCAATCCTTCTGTTTAGTCACCTAGCTATTTACGTACTGCTAAGTGAACAGTTGTAGTAAGTGTTAGGAGACCTACCAATCTGTCTTGTACCTTGCAGGTACGTCCAGATGACCTTTTCATAACTTAATAAGACACTTTTGACATGAACTTCACGTAAGTGGGCAGGTAACTTTTCCAGAGGTTAACTAGTCACCTGCAGAACCTTTGCTGTGATTCTTTATATACTTAAAGGTCGAGGTGCTTGTGGTGTGCATGGAGCGATCAGAGCGCATTGACCTTATCCATTAAAGGTCGTCTGGCGGCTGTTACCAGAGAAACTGAGAAGGTACATACAAGCGACCTTTGTGTATACCCTGACCCATGACAAGCAGTGCTGTGACTAACAGTGCATTGGTCCCCTGCTGTTGAACTGTGACTAACAGTGTACTGCTTCCCTGCTCCTGAGCTGTGACTAACAGTGTACTGCTCCCCTGCTGCTGAGCTGTGACTAGCAGTGTACTGCTCCCCTGCTGCTGAGCTGTGACTAGCAGTGTACTGCTCCCCTGCTGCTGAGCTGTGACTAGCAGTGTATTGGTCCCCTGCTGTTGAGCTGTGACTAACAGTGTACTGCTCCCCTGCTGCTGAGCTGTGACTAACAGTGCATTGGTCCCCTGCTGTTGAACTGTGACTAACAGTGTACTGCTCCCCTGCTGCTGAGCTGTGACTAGCAGTGTACTGCTCCCCTGCTGCTGAGCTGTGACTAGCAGTGTACTGCTCCCCTGCTGCTGAGCTGTGACTAGCAGTGTACTGCTCCCCTGCTGCTGAGCTGTGACTAGCAGTGTATTGGTCCCCTGCTGTTGAGCTGTGACTAACAGTGTACTGCTCCCCTGCTGCTGAGCTGTGACTAGCAGTGTACTGCTCCCCTGCTGAGCTGTGACTAGCAGTGTATTGGTCCCCTGCTGTTGAGCTGTGACTAACAGTGTACTGCTCCCCTGCTGCTGAGCTGTGACTAGCAGTGTACTGCTCCCCTGCTGCTGAGCTGTGACTAGCAGTGTATTGGTCCCCTGCTGTTGAGCTGTGACTAACAGTGTACTGCTCCCCTGCTGCTGAGCTGTGACTAGCAGTGTACTGCTCCCCTGCTGCTGAGCTGTGACTAGCAGTGTACTGCTCCCCTGCTGCTGAGCTGTGACTAGCAGTGTATTGGTCCCCTGCTGTTGAGCTGTGACTAACAGTGTACTGCTCCCCTGCTGCTGAGCTGTGGCTAGCAGTGTACTGCTCCCCTGCTGCTGAGCTGTGACTAGCAGTGTATTGGTCCCCTGCTGTTGAGCTGTGACTAACAGTGTACTGCTCCCCTGCTGCTGAGCTGTGACTAGCAGTGTACTGCTCCCCTGCTGCTGAGCTGTGACTAGCAGTGTACTGCTCCCCTGCTGCTGAGCTGTGACTAGCAGTGTATTGGTCCCCTGCTGTTGAGCTGTGACTAACAGTGTACTGCTCCCCTGCTGCTGAGCTGTGACTAGCAGTGTATTGGTCCCCTGCTGTTGAACTGTGACTAACAGTGTACTGCTCCCTTGCTGCTGAGCTGTGGCTAGCAGTGTACTGCTCCCCTGCTGCTGAGCTGTGACTAACAGTATACTGCTTCCCTGCTGTTGAGCTGTGACTAACAGTGTACTGCTTCCCTGCTGTTGAGCTGTGACTAACAGTGTACTGCTTCCCTGCTGTTGAGCTGTGACTAACAGTGTACTGCTTCCCTGCTGTTGAGCTGTGACTAACAGTGTACTGCTTCCCTGCTGTTGAGCTGTGACTAACAGTGTACTGCTTCCCTGCTACTGAGCTGAGAGAGAGGGTCGATGACCTTACTGAAGGGAAATGTAACGTCAGTGTTGGCACCGTGCCAGCAGTAGTACCAACCTCTGTTGTTGCCTCAAGCTGGCAGAGTGCCAACAGTAGCGCCAACCTCTGCTGCTGTCTCAGGTTGGCAGCGTGCCAGCAGTAGTGCCATTAACACTGACCTAACAGTAGTGCCAACCTAGGTTGCAACCTTAGATTAACAGTGACACAGCAGTAGTACCAACCTCTGCTGGTGCCTCAGGTTAACAGTGACACAGCAGCAGTGCCAGCCTCTGCTGGTGCCTCATGTTAACAGTGACACAGCAGCAGTGCCAGCCTCTGCTGGTGCCTCATGTTAACAGTGACACAGCAGCAGTGCCAGCCTCTGCTGGTGCCTCATGCTAACAGTGACACAGCAGCAGTGTCAACCTCATCTGTGCCTTATTTTAGCACTGTCACAGTAGCAATGCCAACCTCTGCTGTACCTCGGGTTAACAGTGACACAGCAGCTGTGCAACCTTTGCTATGCCTTGGGTTAAAAGTGACACAGCAGCAGTGTCAACCTATGCTGTGCCTCAGGTTAGCAGCGGCACAGCAGCAGTGCCAACATCTGCTGTGCCTTAGGTTAAGGCGGTGACGCGGCGTGACTGGGCTCAGCTGTGGGCTGTGGTCGGTGCCTGGGAGCATTCTCCTCACATCGACGTGAAGGTACGTGGGATTATACTCCCCCCACGTGAAGATCCCTGGGATTACACTCCCCCCACGTGAAGGTCCCTGGGATTATACTCCCCCCACGTAAAGGTCCCTGGGATTATACTCCCCCACGTAAAGGTCCCTGGGATTATACTCCCCCCACGTGAAGGTCCCTGGGATTATACTCCCCCCACGTGAAGGTCACTGGGATTATACTCCCCCCACGTGAATGTCCCTGGGAATATACTCCCCCATGTGAAGGTCCCTGGGATTATACTCCCCCAAGTGAAGTTCCCTGGGATTATACTCCCCCCACGTGAAGGTCCCTGGGATTTTACTCCCCCCCACGTGAAGGTCTCTGGGATCATACTGCCCCCACGTGAAGGTCCCTGGGATTATACTGCCCCCACGTGAAGGTCCCTGGGATTATACTCCCCCACGTGAAGGTCCCTGGGATTATACTCCCCCCACGTGAAGGTCCCTGTGATTATACTCCCCCACGTGAAGGTCCCTGGGATTATATTCCCCCCACGTGAAGGTCCCTGGGATTATACTCCCCCACGTGAAGGTCCCTGGGATTATACTCCCCCCACGTGAAGGTCCCTGGGATTATACTCCCCCCACGTGAAGGTCCGTGGGAATATACTCGCCCCCATGTGAAGGTCACTGGATTATACTCCCCCACGTGAAGGTCCCTGGGATTATACTCCCCCACGTGAAGGTCCCTGGGATTATACTCCCCCCACGTGAAGGTCCCTGGGAATATATTCCCCCCATGTGAAGGTCCCTGTGATTATACTCCCCCCACGTGAAGGTCCCTGCGATTATACTCCCCCCACGTGAAGGTCCCTAGGATTATACTCCCCCACGTGAAGGTCCCTGGCATTATACTTCCCCACGTGAAGGTCCCTGGGATTATACTCCCCCCTCGTGAAGGTCCCTGGGAATATATTCCCCCCCATGTGAAGGTCCCTGGATTTCACTCCCCCCACGTGAAGGTCCCTGCGATTATACTCCCCCCACGTGAAGGTCCCTAGGATTATACTCCCCCACGTGAAGGTCCCTGGGATTATACTCCCTCAACGTAAAGGTCCCTGGGATTATACTCCCCCCACGTGAAGGTCCCTGCGATTATACTCCCCCCACGTGAAGGTCCCTAGGATTATACTCCCCCACGTGAAGGTCCCTGGGATTATACTTCCCAACGTGAAGGTCCCTGGGATTATACTCCCCCCTCGTGAAGGTCCCTGGGAATATATTCACCCCCATGTGAAGGTCCCTGGATTTCACTACCCCCACGTGAAGGTCCCTGCGATTATACTCCCCCCACGTGAAGGTCCTTAGGATTATACTCCCCCACGTGAAGGTCCCTGGGATTATACTCCCCCCACGTAAAGGTCCCTGGGATTATACTCCCCCCACGTGAAGGTCCCTGGGATTATACTCCCCCCACGGGAAGATCCCTGGGAATACACTCCCCCCACGTGAAGGTCCCTGGGATTATACTCCCCCCACGTAAAGGTCCCTGGGATTATACTCCCCCCACGTAAAGGTCCCTGGGATTATACTCCCCCCCACGTGAAGGTCCCTGGTATTATACTCGCCCCACGTGAAGGTCCCTGGGATTATACTCCCCCCACGTGAAGGTCCCTGGGATTATACTCACCCCACGTGAAGGTCCCTGGAAATATACTCCCCATGTGAAGGTCCCTGAATTATACTCCCCCCACGTGAAGGTCCCTGGGATTATACTCCCCCCACGTGAAGGTCCCTAGGATTATACTCCCCCTCCACGTGAAGTTCCCTGGGATTATACTCCCCCCACGTGAAGGTCCCTGGGATTATATTTCCCCCACGTGAAGGTCCCTGGGATTATACTCCCCCCCACGTGAAGGTCTCTGGGATTATACTGCCCTCACGTGAAGGTCCCTGGGATTATACTCTCCCCACGTGAAGGTCCCTGGGATTATACTCCCCCCACGTGAAGGTCCCTCGGATTATACTCCCCCACGTGAAGATCCCTGGGATTACACTCCCCCCACGTGAAGGTCCCTGGGATTATACTCCCCCAACGTAAAGGTCCCTGGGATTATACTCCCCCCACGTGAAGGTCCCTGGACTTATACTCGCCCCACGTGAAGGTCCCTGGGATTATACTCCCCCCACGTGAATGTCCCTGGGATTATACTCCCCCCACGTGAAGGTCCCTGGGAATATACTCCCCATGTGAAGGTCCCTGGATTATACTCCCCCCCACGTGAAGGTCCCAGGGATTATACTACCCCCACGTGAAGGTCCCTAGGATTATACTCCCCCTCCACGTGAAGGTCCCTGGGATTATACTCCCCCCAAGTGAAGTTCCCTGGGATTATACTCCCCCCACGTGAAGGTCCCTGGGATTATATTTCCCCCACGTGAAGGTCCCTGGGATTATACTCCCCCCCACGTGAAGGTCTCTGGGATTATACTGCCCCCACGTGAAGGTCCCTGGGATTATACTCTCCCCACGTGAAGGTCCCTGGGATTATACTCCCCCCACGTGAAGGTCCCTCGGATTATACTCCCCCCACGTGAAGATCCCTGGGATTACACTCCACCCACGTGAAGGTCCCTGGGATTATACTCCCCCAACGTAAAGGTCCCTGGGATTATACTCCCCCCACGTGAAGGTCCCTGGACTTATACTCGCCCCACGTGAAGGTCCCTGGGATTATACTCCCCCCACGTGAAAGTCCCTGGGATTATACTCCCCCCACGTGAAGGTCCCTGGGAATATACTCCCCCATGTGAAGGTCCCTGGATTATACTCCCCCCCACGTGAAGGTCCCTGGGATTATACTCCCCCCACGTGAAGGTCCCTAGGATTATACTCCCCCTCCACGTGAAGGTCCCTGGGATTATACTCCCCCCAAGTGAAGTTCCGTGGGATTATACTCCCCCCACGTGAAGGTCCCTGGGATTATATTCCCCCCACGTGAAGGTCCCTGGGATTATACTCCCCCCCACGTGAAGGTCTCTGGGATTATACTGCCCCCACGTGAAGGTCCCTGGGATTATACTCCCCCACGTGAAGGTCCCTGGGATTATACTCCCCCAAGTGAAGGTCCCTGGGATTATATTCCCCCCACGTGAAGATTCCTGGGATTATACTCCCCCACGTGAAGGTCCCTGGGATTATACTCCCCCCACGAGAAGGTCCCTGGGATTATACTTCCCCCACGTGAAGGTTCGTGGGAATACTCGCCCCCATGTGAAGGTCACTGGATTATACTCCCCCACGTGAAGGTCCCTCGGATTATACTCCCCCACGTGAAGGTCCCTGGGATTATACTCCCCCCACGTGAAGGTCCCTGGGAATATATTCTCCCCCATGTGAAGGTCCCTGGATTTTACTCCCCCCACGTGAAGGTCCCTGCGATTATACTCCCCCCACGTGAAGGTCCCTAGGATTATACTCCCCCACGTGAAGGTCCCTGGGATTATACTCCCCCACGTGAAGGTCCCTGGGATTATACTCCCCCCACGTGAAGGTCCCTGGGAATACATTCCCCCCCATGTGAAGGTCCCTGGATTTTACTCCCCCCACGTGAAGGTCCCTAGGATTATACTCCCCCACGTGAAGGTCCCTGGGATTATACTCCACCACGTAAAGGTCCCTGGGATTATACTCCCCCCACGTGAAGGTCCCTGGGATTATACTCCCCCCACGTGAAGGTCCCTGGGATTATATTCCCCCCACGTGAAGGTCCCTGGGATTATATTCCCCCCATGTGAAGGTCCCTGGGATTATGCTCCCCCACGTGATGGTCCCTGGGATTATACTCCCCACGTGAAGGTCCCTGGGATTATACTCTCCCCCACGTGAAGGTCCCTGGGATTATACTCCCCCCATGTGAAGGTCCCTGGGATTATACTCCCCCCACGTGAAGGTCCCTGGGATTATACTCCCCCAACGTAAAGGTCCTGGGATTATACCCCCCACGTGAAGGTCCCTGGGATTATACTCCCCCAACGTGAAGGTCCCTGGGATTATACCCTCCACGTGAAGATCCCTGGGATTATACTCCCCCCACGTGAAGGTCCCTGGGATTATACTCCCCCCCACGTGAAGGGCCCTTGGATTATACTCCCCCCACGTGAAGGTCCCTGGGATTATACTCCCTCACGTGAAGGTCCCTGGGATTATACTCCCCCCACGTGAAGGTCCGTGGGATTATACTCCCCCCACGTGAAGGTCACTGGGATTATACTCCCCCCACGTGAATGTCCCTGGGAATATACTCCCCCATGTGAAGGTCCCTGGGATTATACTCCTCCAAGTGAAGATCCCTGGGATTATACTCCCCCCACGTGAAGGTCCCTGGGATTTTACTCCCCCCCACGTGAAGGTCACTGGGATCATACTGCCCCCACGTGAAGGTCCCTGGGATTATACTCCCCCCACGTGAAGGTCCCTGGGATTATACTCCCCCACGTGAAGGTCCCTGGGATTATACTCCCCCCACGTGAAGGTCCCTGTGATTATAGTCCCCCACGTGAAGGTCGCTGGGATTATATTCTCCCCACGTGAAGGTCCCTGGGATTATACTCCCCCACGTGAAGGTAACTGGGATTATACTCCCCCCACGTGAAGGTCCCTGGGATTATACTCCCCCCACGTGAAGGTCCCTGGGATTATTCTCCCCCACGTGAAGGTAACTGGGATTATATTCCCCCCACGTGAAGGTCCCTGGGATTATACTCCCCCACATGAAGGTAACTGGGATTATACTCCCCCCACGTGAAGGTCCCTGGGATTATACTCCCCCCACGTGAAGGTCCGTGGGAATATACTCGCCCCCATGTGAAGGTCACTGGATTATATTCCCCCACGTGAAGGTCCCTGGGATTATACTCCCCCACGTGAAGGTCCCTGGGATTATACTCCCCCCACGTGAAGGTCCCTGGGAATATATTCCCCCCATGTGAAGGTCCCTAGATTTTACTCCCCCCACATGAAGGTCCCTGCGATTATACTCCCCCACGTGAAGGTCTCTAGGATTATACTCCCCCACGTGAAGGTCCCTGGGATTATACTTCCCCACATGAAGGTCCCTGGGATTATACTCCGCCCTCGTGAAGGTCCCTGGGAATATATTCCCCCCCATGTGAAGGTCCCTGGATTTCACTCCCCCCACGTGAAGGTCCCTGTGATTATACTCCCCCCACGTGAAGGTCCCTAGGATTATACTCCCCCACGTGAAGGTCCCTGGGATTATACTCCCCCAAAGTAAAGGTCCCTGGGATTATACTCCCCCACGTGAAGGTCCCTGCGATTATACTCCCCCCACGTGAAGGTCCCTAGGATTATACTCCCCCACGTGAAGGTCCCTGGGATTATACTTCCCCACGTGAAGGTCCCTGGGATTATACTCCCCCCTCGTGAAGGTCCCTGGGAATATATTCCCCCCCATGTGAAGGTCCCTGGATTTCACTCCCCCCACGTGAAGGTCCCTGCGATTATACTCCCCCCACGTGAAGGTCCTTAGGATTATACTCCCCCACGTGAAGGTCCCTGGGATTATACTCCCCCCACGTAAAGGTCCCTGGGATTATACTCCCCCCACGTGAAGGTCCCTGGGATTATACTCCCCCCACGTGAAGATCCCTGGGATTACACTCCCCCCACGTGAAGGTCCCTATGATTATACTCCCCCCACGTAAAGGTCCCTGGGATTATACTCCCCCATGTAAAGGTCCCTGGGATTATACTCCCCACCACGTGAAGGTCCCTGGAATTATACACGCCCCACGTGAAGGTCCCTGGGATTATACTCCCCCCACGTGAGGGTCCCTGGGAATATACTCCCCCATGTGAAGGTCCCTGGATTATACTCCCCCCACGTGAAGGTCCCTGGGATTATACTCCCCCCACGGGAAGGTCCCTAGGATTATACTCCCCCTCCACGTGAAGGTCCCTGGGATTATACTCCCCCCAAGTGAAGTTCCCTGGGATTATACTCCCCCCACGTGAAGGTCCCTGGGATTATATTCCCCCCACGTGAAGGTCCCTGGGATTATACTCCCCCCCACGTGAAGGTCTCTGGGATTATACTGCCCCAACGTGAAGGTCCCTGGGATTATACTCTCCCCACGTGAAGGTCCCTGGGATTATACTCCCCCCACGTGAAGGTCCCTGGGATTATACTCCTTCCACGTGAAGGTCCCTGGGATTATACTCCCCCCACGTGAAGGTCCCTGGACTTATACTCGCCCCAAGTGAAGGTCCCTGGGATTATACTCCCCCCACGTGAATGTCCCTGGGATTATACTCCCCCCACGTGAAGGTCCCTGGGAATATACTCCCCATGTGAAGGTCCCTGGATTATACTCCCCCCCACGTGAAGGTCCCTGGGATTATACTCCCCCCACGTGAAGGTCCCTAGGATTATACTCCCCCTCCACGTGAAGGTCCCTGGGATTATACTCCCCCAAGTGAAGTTCCCTGGGATTATACTCCCCCCACGGTCCCTGGGATTATATTCCCCCCACGTGAAGGTCCCTGGGATTATACTCCCACCCACGTGAAGGTCTCTGGGATTATACTGCCCCCACGTGAAGGTCCCTGGGATTATACTCTTCTCACTTGAAGGTCCCTGGGATTATACTCCCCCACGTGAAGGTCCCTGGGATTATACTCCCCCACGTGAAGGTCCCTGGGATTATATTCCCCCACGTGAAGGTTCCTGGGATTATACTCCCCCACGTGAAGGTCCCTGGGATTATACTCCCCCCACGTGAAGGTCCCTGGGGTTATACTCCCCCCACGTGAAGGTCCGTGGGAATATACTCGCCCCCATGTGAAGGTCACTGGATTATACTCCCCCACGTGATGGTCCCTGGGATTATACTACCCCCACGTGAAGGTCCCTGGGATTATACTCCCCCCACGTGAAGGTCCCTGGGAATATATTCTCCCCCATGTGAAGGTCCCTGGATTTTACTCCCTCCACGTGAAGGTCCCTGCGATTATACTCCCCCTCGTGAAGGTCCCTAGGATTATACTCCCCCACGTGAAGGTCCCTGGGATTATACTCCCCCACGTGAAGGTCCCTGGGATTATACTCCCCCCACGTGAAGGTCCCTGGGAATACATTCCCCCCCCCAGGTGAAGGTCCCTGGTTTTTTATCCCCCCACGTGAAGGTCCCTAGGATTATACTCCCCCACGTGAAGGTCCCTGGGATTATATTCCCCCCACGTGAAGGTCCCTGGGATTATATTCCCCCCACGTGAAGGTCCCTGGGATTATGCTCCCCCACGTGATGGTCCCTGGGATTATACTCCCCACGTGAAGGTCCCTTGTATTATACTCTCCCCCACGTGAAGGTCCCTGGGATTATACTCCCCCCATGTGAAGGTCCCTGGGATTATACTCCCCCCACGTGAAGGTCCATGGGATTATACTCCCACAACGTGAAGGTCCTGGGATTATAACCCCCACGTGAAGGTCTCTGGGATTATACTCCCCCAACGTGAAGGTCCCTGGGATTATACCCCCAACGTGAAGATCCCTTGGATTATACTCCCCCCACGTGAAGGTCCCTGGGATTATACTCCCCCCCACGTGAAGGTCCCTGGGATTATACTCCCCCCACGTGAAGGTCCCTGGGATTATACTCCCTCACGTGAAGGTCCCTGGGATTATACTCCCCCAACGTGAAGGTCCCTGGGATTATACCCCCCACGTGAACGTCCCTAGGATTATACTCCTCCCACGTGAAGGTCCCTGGGATTATACTCCCCCACGTAAAGGTCCCTGGGATTATACTCCCCCCACGTGAAGGTCCCTGGGATTATACTCCCCCAACGTGAAGGTCACTGGGATTATAGCACCCACGTGAAGGTCCCTGGGATTATACCCCCCACGTGAAGGTCCCCAGGATTATACTCCCCCCCACGTGAAGGTCCCTGGGATTATACTCCCCACCACGTGAAGGTCCCTGGGATTATACTCCCCCATGTGAAGGTCCATGGGATTATACTCCCCACCACGTGATGGTCCCTGGGATTATACTCCCCCACGTGAAGGTCCCTGGGATTATAATCCCCCAACGTGAAGGTACCTGGGATTATACCCTTTTACGTGAAGGTCCCTGGGATTATACTGCCCCCACGTGAAGGTCCCTGGGATTATACTCCCCCCACGTGAAGGTCCCTGGGATTATACTGCCCCACGTGAAGGTCCCTGGGATTATACTCCCCAACGTGAAGGTCCCTAGGATTATACTCCCCCCACGTGAAGGTCCCTGGGATTATATTTCCCCCACGTGAAGGTCCCTGGGATTATACTCCCCCCCCCACGTGAAGGTCTCTGGGATTATACTGCCCCCACGTGAAGGTCCCTGGGATTATACTCTCCCCACGTGAAGGTCCCTGGGATTATACTCCCCCCACGTGAAGGTCCCTCGGATTATACTCCCCCCACGTGAAGATCCCTGGGATTATACTGCCCCCACGTGAAGGTCCCTGGGATTATACTCCCCCAACGTAAAGGTCCCTGGGATTATACTCCCCCCACGTGAAGATCCCTGGACTTATACTCGCCCCACGTAAAGGTCCCTGGGATTATACTCCCCCCACGTGAATGTCCCTGGGATTATACTCCCCCCACGGGAAGGTCCCTGGGAATATACTCCCCCTGTGAAGGTCCCTGGATTATACTCCCCCCCACGTGAAGGTCCCTGGGATTATACTCCCCCCACGTGAAGGTCCCTAGGATTATACTCCCCTCCACGTGAAGGTCCCTGGGGTTATACTCCCCCCAAGTGAAGTTCCCTGGGATTATACTCCCCCCACGTGAAGGTCCCTGGGATTATATTTCCCCCACGTGAAGGTCCCTGGGATTATACTCCCCCCCCACGTGAAGGTCTCTGGGATTATACTGCCCCCACGTGAAGGTCCCTGGGATTAAACTCTCCCCACGTGAAGGTCCCTGGGATTATACTCCCCCCACGTTAAGGTCCCTCGGATTATACTCCCCCCACGTGAAGATCCCTGGGATTACACTCCCCCCACGTGAAGGTCCCTGGGATTATACTCCCCCAACGTAAAGGTCCCTGGGATTATACTCCCCCCACGTGAAGGTCCCTGGACTTATACTCGCCCCACGTGAAGGTCCCTGGGATTATACTCCCCCCACGTGAATGTCCCTGGGATTATACTCCCCCCACGTGAAGGTCCCTGGGAATATACTCCCCCATGTGAAGGTCCCTGGATTATACTCCCCCCCACGTGAAGGTCCCTGGGATTATACTCCCCCCACGTGAAGGTCCCTGGGATTATACTCCCCCAACGTAAAGGTCCCTGGGATTATACTCCCCCCAAGTGAAGTTCCGTGGGATTATACTCCCCCCACGTGAAGGTCCCTGGGATTATATTCCCCCCACGTGAAGGTCCCTGGGATTATACTCGCCCCCCACGTGAAGGTCTCTGGGATTATACTGCCCCCACGTGAAGGTCCCTGGGATTATACTCTCCTCACGTGAAGGTCCCTGGGATTATACTCCCCCAAGTGAAGGTCCCTGGGATTATTTTCCCCCCACGTGAAGATTCCTGGAATTATACTCCCCCACGTGAAGGTCCCTGGGATTATACTCCCCCCACGTGAAGGTCCCTGGGATTATACTCCCCCCACGTGAAGGTTCGTGGGAATATACTCGCCCCCATGTGAAGGTCACTGGATTATACTCCCCCACGTGAAGGTCCCTGGGATTATACTCCCCCACGTGAAGGTCCCTGGGATTATACTCCCCCCACGTGAAGGTCCCTGGGAATATATTCTCCCCCATGTGAAGATCCCTGGATTTTACTCCCCCCACGTGAAGGTCCCCTCGATTATACTCCCCCCACGTGAAGGTCCCTAGGATTATACTCCCCCACGTGAAGGTCCCTGGGATTATACTCCCCCACGTGAAGGTCCCTGGGATTATACTCTCCCCACGTGAAGGTCCCTGGGAATACATTCCCCCCCATGTGAAGGTCCCTGGATTTTACTCCCCCCACGTGAAGGTCCCTAGGATTATACTCCCACACGTGAAGGTCCCTGGGATTATACTCCCCCACGTAAAGGTCCCTGGGATTATACTCCCCCCACGTGAAGGTCCCTGGGATTATACTCCCCCCACGTGAAGGTCCCTGGGATTATATTCCCCCCACGTGAAGGTCCCTGGGATTATATTCCCCCCACGTGAAGGTCCCTGGGATTATGCTCCCCCACGTGATGGTCCCTGGGATTATACTCCCCACGTGAAGGTCCCTGGGATTATACTCTCCCCCACGTGAAGGTCCCTGGGATTATACTCCCCCCATGTGAAGGTCCCTGGGATTATACTCCCCCCCACGTGAAGGTCCCTGGGATTATACTTCCCCAACGTGAAGGTCCTGGGATTATACCCCCCTCGTGAAGGTCCCTGGGATTATACTCCCCCACCGTGAAGGTCCCTGGGATTATACCCCCCACGTGAAGATCCCTGGGATTATACTCCCCCCACGTGAAGGTCCCTGGGATTATACTCCCCCCCACGTGAAGGTCCCTGGGATTATACTCCCCCCACGTGAAGGTCCCTGGGATTATACTCCCTCACGTGAAGGTCCCTGGGATTATACTCCCCCCCACGTGAAGGTCCCTGGGATTATACTCCCCCCACGTGAAGGTCTCTAGGATTATACTCCCCCTCCACGTGAAGGTCCCTGGGATTATACTCCCCCCAAGTGAAGTTCCCTGGGATTATACTCCCCCCACGTGAAGGTCCCTGGGATTATATTTCCCCCACGTGAAGGTCCCTGGGATTATACTCCCCCCCCACGTGAAGGTCTCTGGGATTATACTGCCCCCACGTGAAGGTCCCTGGGATTAAACTCTCCCCACGTGAAGGTCCCTGGGATTATACTCCCCCCACGTGAAGGTCCCTCGGATTGTACTCCCCCCACGTGAAGATCCCAGGGATTACACTCCCCCCACGTGAAGGTCCCTGGGATTATACTCCCCCAACGTAAAGGTCCCTGGGATTATACTCCCCCCACGTGAAGGTCCCTGGACTTATACTCGCCCCACGTGAATGTCCCTGGGATTATACTCCCCCCACGTGAAGGTCCCTGGGAATATACTCCCCCATGTGAAGGTCCCTGGATTATACTCCCCCCCACGTGAAGGTCCCTGGGATTATACTCCCCCCACGTGAAGGTCCCTAGGATTATACTCCCCCTCCACGTGAAGGTCCCTGGGATTATACTCCCCCCAAGTGAAGTTCCGTGGGATTATACTCCCCCCACGTGAAGGTCCCTGGGATTATATTCCCCCCACGTGAAGGTCCCTGGGATTATACTCGCCCCCCACGTGAAGGTCTCTGGGATTATACTGCCCCACGTGAAGGTCCCTGGGATTATACTCTCCTCACGTGAAGGTCCCTGGGATTATACTCCCCCACGTGAAGGTCCCTGGGAGTATACTCCCTCACGTGAAGGTCCCTGGGATTATACTCCCCCCACGTGAAGGTCCCTGGGATTATACTCCCCCCCACGTGAAGGTCCCTGGGATTATACTCCCCCCACGTGAAGGTCCCTGGGAGTATACTCCCTCACGTGAAGGTCCCTGGGATTATACTCCCCCCCACGTGAAGGTCCGTGGGATTATACTCCCCCCACGTGAAGGTCACTGGGATTATACTCCCCCCACGTGAATGTCCCTGGGAATATACTCCCCCATGTGAAGGTCCCTGGGATTATACTCCCCGAAGTGAAGATCCCTGGGATTATACTCCCCCCACGTGAAGGTCCCTGGGATTTTACTCCCCCCCACGTGAAGGTCTCTGGGATCATACTGCCCCCACGTGAAGGTCCCTGGGATTATACTCCCCCCACGTGAAGGTCCCTGGGATTATACTCCTCCACGTGAAGGTCCCTGGGATTATACTCCCCCCACGTGAAGGTAACTGGGATTATACTCCCCCCACGTGAAGGTCCCTGGGATTATACTCCCCCCACGTGAAGGTCCCTGGGATTATTCTCCCCCACGTGAAGGTAACTGGGATTATATTCCCCCCACGTGAAGGTCCCTGGGATTATATTCTCCCCACGTGAAGGTCCCTGGGATTATACTCCCCCACGTGAAGGTAACTGGGATTATACTCCTCCCACGTGAAGGTCCCTGGGATTATACTCCCCCCACGTGAAGGTCCCTGGGATTATTCTCCCCCACGTGAAGGTAACTGGGATTATATTCCCCCCACGTGAAGGTCCCTGGGATTATACTCCCCCACGTGAATGTAACTGGGATTATACTCCCCCCACGTGAAGGTCCCTGGGATTATACTCCCCCCACGTGAAGGTCCGTGGGAATATACTCGCCCCCATGTGAAGGTCACTGGATTATACTCCCCCACGTGAAGGTCCCTGGGATTATACTGCCCCACGTGAAGGTCCCTGGGATTATACTCCCCCCACGTGAAGGTCCCTGGGAATATATTCCCCCCATGTGAAGGTCCCTGGATTTTACTCCCCCCACATGAAGGTCCCTGCGATTATACTCCCCCACGTGAAGGTCCCTAGGATTATACTCCCCCACGTGAAGGTCCCTGGGATTATACTTCCCCACGTGAAGGTGCCTGGGATTATACTCCGCCCTCGTGAAGGTCCCTGGGAATATATTCCCCCCCATGTGAAGGTCCCTGGATTTCACTCCCCCCACGTGAAGGTCCCTGTGATTATACTCCCCCCACGTGAAGGTCCCTAGGATTATACTCCCCCACGTGAAGGTCCCTGGGATTATACTCCCCCTACGTAAAGGTCCCTGGGATTATACTCCCCCCACGTGAAGGTCCCTGCGATTATACTCCCCGCACGTGAAGGTCCCTAGGATTATACTCCCCCACGTGAAGGTCCCTGGGATTATACTTCCCCACGTGAAGGTCCCTGGGATTATACTCCCCCCTCGTGAAGGTTCCTGGGAATATATTCCCCCCCATGTGAAGGTCCCTTGATTTCACTCCCCCCACGTGAAGGTCCCTGCGATTATACTCCCCCCACGTGAAGGTCCTTAGGATTATACTCCCCCACGTGAAGGTCCCTGGGATTATACTCCCCCCACGTAAAGGTCCCTGGGATTATACTCCCCCCACGTGAAGGTCACTGGGATTTTACTCCCCCACGTGAAGATCCCTGGGATTACACTCCCCCCACGTGAAGGTCCCTATGATTATACTCCCCCCACGTAAAGGTCCCTGGGATTATACTCCCCCCACGTAAAGGTCCCTGGGATTATACTCCCCTCCCACGTGAAGGTCCCTGGAATTATACTCGCCCCACGTGAAGGTCCCTGGGATTATACTCCCCCCACGTGAAGGTCCCTGGGAATATACTCCCCCATGTGAAGGTCCCTGGATTATACTCCCCCCACGTGAAGGTCCCTGGGATTATACTCCCCCCACGTGAAGGTCCCTAGGATTATACTCCCCCTCCACGTGAAGGTCCCTGGGAGTATACTCCCCCCAAGTGAAGTTCCCTGGGATTATACTCCCCCCACGTGAAGGTCCCTGGGATTATATTCCCCCCACGTGAAGGTCCCTGGGATTATACTCCCCCCCACGTGAAGGTCTCTGGGATTATACTGCCCCCACGTGAAGGTCCCTGGGATTATACTCTCCCCACGTGAAGGTCCCTGGGATTATACTCCCCCCACGTGAAGGTCCCTGGGATTATACTCCTTCCACGTGAAGGTCCCTGGGATTATACTCCCCCCACGTGAAGGTCCCTGGACTTATACTCGCCCCACGTGAAGGTCCCTGGGATTATACTCCCCCCACGTGAATGTCCCTGGGATTATACTCCCCCACGTGAAGGTCCCTGGGAATATACTCCCTATGTGAAGGTCCCTGGATTATACTCCCCCCCACGTGAAGGTCCCTGGGATTATACTCCCCCCACGTGAAGGTCCCTAGGATTATACTCCCCCTCCACGTGAAGGTCCCTGGGATTATACTCCCCCCAAGTGAAGTTCCCTGGGATTATACTCCCCCCACGGTCCCTGGGATTATATTCCCCCACGTGAAGGTCCCTGGGATTATACTCCCCCCACGTGAAGGTCTCTGGGATTATACTGCCCCCACGTGAAGGTCCCTGGGATTATACTCTCCTCACGTGAAGGTCCCTGGGATTATACTCCCCCACGTGAAGGTCCCTGGGATTATACTCCCCCACGTGAAGGTCCCTGGGATTATATTCCCCCCACGTGAAGGTTCCTGGGATTATACTCCCCCACGTGAAGGTCCCTGGGATTATACTCCCCCCACGTGAAGGTCCCTGGGGTTATACTCCCCCCACGTGAAGGTCCGTGGGAATATACTCGCCCCCATGTGAAGGTCACTGGATTATACTCCCCCACGTGAAGGTCCCTGGGATTATACTCCCCCACGTGAAAGTCCCTGGGATTATACTCCCCCCACGTGAAGGTCCCTGGGAATATATTCTCCCCCATGTGAAGGTCCCTGGATTTTACTCCCTCCACGTGAAGGTCCCTGCGATTATACTCCCCCCACGTGAAGGTCCCTAGGATTATACTCCCCCACGTGAAGGTCCCTGGGATTATACTCCCCCACGTGAAGGTCCCTGGGATTATACTCCCCCCACGTGAAGGTCCCTGGGAATACATTCCCCCCCCATGTGAAGGTCCCTGGATTTTACTCCCCCCACGTGAAGGTCCCTAGGATTATACTCCCCCACGTGAAGGTCCCTGGGATTATATTCCCCCCACGTGAAGGTCCCTGGGATTATATTCCCCCACGTGAAGGTCCCTGGGATTATGCTCCCCCACGTGATGGTCCCTGGGATTATACTCCCCACGTGAAGGTCCCTGGGATTATACTCTCCCCCACGTGAAGGTCCCTGGGATTATACTCCCCCCTCGTGAAGGTCCCTGGGATTATACTCCCCCAACGTGAAGGTCCTGGGATTATAACCCCCACGTGAAGGTCCCTGGGATTATTCTCCCCCAACGTGAAGGTCCCTGGGATTATACCCCCCACGTGAAGATCCCTTGGATTATACTCCCCCCAAGTGAAGGTCCCTGGGATTATACTCCCCCCCACGTGAAGGTCCCTGGGATTATACTCCCCCCACGTGAAGGTCCCTGGGATTATACTCCCTCACGTGAAGGTCCCTGGGATTATACTCCCCCAACGTGAAGGTCCCTGGGATTATACCCCCCACGTGAACGTCCCTGGGATTATACTCCTCCCACGTGAAGGTCCCTGGGATTATACTCCCCCACGTAAAGGTCCCTGGGATTATACTCCCCCCACGTGAAGGTCCCTGGGATTATACTCCCCCAACGTGAAGGTCACTGGGATTATACCCCCCACGTGAAGGTCCCTGGGATTATACCCCCCACGTTAAGGTCCCTAGGATTATACTCCCCCCCACGTGAAGGTCCCTGGGATTATACTCCCCACCACGTGAAGGTCCCTGGGATTATACTCCCCCCATGTGAAGGTCCATGGGATTATACTCCCCACCACGTGATGGTCCCTGGGATTATACTCCCCCACGTGAAGGTCCCTGGGATTATACTCCCCCAACGTGAAGGTACCTGGGATTATACCCCCTTACGTGAAGGTCCCTGGGATTATACTGCCCCCACGTGAAGGTCCCTGGGATTATACTCCCCCCACGTGAAGGTCCCTGGGATTATACTGCCCTACGTGAAGGTCCCTGGGATTATACTCCCCCACGTGAAGGTCCCTAGGATTATACTCCTCCCACGTGAAGGTCCCTGGGATTATACTCCCCCACGTGTATGTCCCTGGGATTATACTCCCCCACGTGAAGGTCCCTGGGATTATACTCCCCCACGTGACGGTCCCTGGGATTATACTCCCCCACGTGAAGGTCCCTGGGATTATACTTCCCCCACGTGAGCTGTGACAGACGTGGACACAGATCATCCTAACGTGTGGTTCGTCCTCCAACATATTTTGCATATATATTTATTCTTGTTTTTTAGGGAGGCGAGACCAGTGACCCGTGTGGTGCAGTCAGTGTTATTTTACTAGTAAGAGTAATTAAACAGTGTTAGGTGCCTAGTAAAAGCAGCTAAACTATGCTAGGTGCCTAGTAACAGCAGACTAACAATACTAGGTCACTTGAAAAAGCAGATAAACAATACTAGGTCAGGCAACATTAAGTCAGGTTAAACACACATACAAAAGCTCATATATTTATAGACATGATAAAGACTTGCGAGGGTGAGCTTCACAACTCTGCAACTGAAGCAATGAACCTTAAACAAGCACAGCCACTCGTTAAATAGCCACAGAGACTAGTTAAACAAGCACAGACACTAGTTAAACAAGCACAGAGAATTGTTAAACAAGCACAAACTAGTTAAATAAGAACAGACTAGTTAAGCAAGCACATAGACTAGTTAAACGGACACAGAGACTAGTTAAACAAGAAAAGACACTATTTAAACAAGCTAAGAAACTAGTTAAACAAGCCGTGACACTAGTTAGATAAGCACAAACCAGTTAAATACGCACAGGGACAAGTTAAGCAAGCACAGACTAGTTAAACAAGCACAGACATTAGTTAAACATTCACAGACATTAGTTAAACATTCACAGGCATTAGTTAAACAAGCACAGACACTAGTTAAACAAACACAGACTAGTTAAACAAACACAGGCTAGTTAAACAAACACAAGCTAGTTAAACAAACACAGGCTAGTTAAACAAGCACAGACTAGTTAAACAAACACAGACTAGTTAAACAAACACAGACTAGTTAAACAAGCACAGGCTAGCTAAACAAATACAGGCTAGTTAAACAAACACAGACTAGTTAAACAAACACAGACTAGTTAAACAAACACAGACTAGTTAAACAAGCACAGACTAGTTAAACAAACACAGACTAGTTAAACAAACACAGACTAGTTAAACAAACACAGACTAGTTAAACAAGCACACGCTAGTTAAACAAACACAGACTAGTTAAACAAACACAGACTAGTTAAACAAACACAGGCTAGTTAAACAAACACAGACTAGTTAAACAAGCACAGGCTAGTTAAACAAACACAGACTAGTTAAACAAACACAGACTAGTTAAACAAACACAGACTAGTTAAACAAACACAGACTAGTTAAGCAAGCACAGACTAGTTAAACAAACACAGACTAGTTAAACAAACACAGACTAGTTAAACAAACACAGACTAGTTAAACAAACACAGACTAGTTAAACAAACACAGACTAGTTAAACAAACACAGACTAGTTAAACAAACACAGGCTAGTTAAACAAACACAGGCTAATTAAACAAACACAGACTAGTTAAACAAACACAGACTAGTTAAACAAACACAGACTAGTTAAACAAGCACAGACTAGTTAAACAAACACAGACTAGTTAAACAAACACAGACTAGTTAAACAAACACAGACTAGTTAAGCAAACACAGGCTAGTTAAACAAACACAGGCTAGTTAAACAAACACAGACTAATTAAACAAACACAGACTAGTTAAACAAACACAGACTAATTAAACAAACACAGACTAGTTAAACAAGCACAGACTAGTTAAACAAGCACAGACTAGTTAAACAAGCACAGACTAGTTAAACAAGCACAGACTAATTAAACAAACACAGACTAGTTAAACAAACACAGACTAATTAAACAAACACAGACTAGTTAAACAAGCACAGACTAGTTAAACAAGCACAGACTAGTTAAACAAGCACAGACTAGTTAAACAAGCACAGACTAGTTAAACAAACACAGACTAGTTAAACAAACACAGACACTAACTAAACAAGCACAGCCTAGCTAAACAAGCACAGAGACTTGTTATACAAGCACAGACACTAATTAAACAAGTAGGTTGACTAAAAAATAATTAAGAAAGTCATGACTCTTGTAGTTGTTACAGTACTGAGAAGGACCAGGATAATGAATAAGTAAGTCGTGATGAATGGTTTTGAAAACCGACAAGTTGAAGATTGAGACACTTATGCACCATATGGGAATCTTTATTTAGGAAACATTTCGCCACACAGTGGCTTCATCAGTCCAATACAAAACAGAAAGGTGCAAGGAGAGGAGGAGATTGAGGTAATCAGTCCCTCAGCCTGGAGTCGATGTGTTCAGTCCATCAATCTTGTAGAATGTACAGCATAGGCAAAGCAAATAAGCAAATAAGTTCAGGTAAGGTCCCAATGGGATGAGCGGGGAAGACGGGACAGATGAAGAATATCTCTGGATAGGAGTGTTCTTAGAGAAACAGAGCCAGGGCTTAACCCAGCAGCTAAGGCGATCGTGGGGCAGACTTGAGAACAGGAATAGCAGGGACTGTTGCATCGAACTTGTGGTAGTTGAAGTCTTGAATCTTGAGTAGCTGGCAGCAGGCTAGGTCACATCAGAGGGTAGAACACATATGGGAGTTATAGGAGTAACTGGGGAGGCAGGTTAGCAATGGAGCCATTTTCGAACTTTTTGAAGCTGCTCCTAGATAGGTGGTATAATTTAGCCTTGTTACTGAAGGTGAATCGTAGAGGCTTGATGAACTCAAGAACTTGGGTGTGTGTGTGAGGTGAAGCGGTGATTCACAGGCATACTTGACTGTTCAGCACCGAGGCTTTTGTAGAGTTCAGTACAGGTCATGGTGTCAGTATTTGAAGGAGAAGTGTAGAAGGTAAGGTTTTCCCATGAGGGTTTACTGGAGTCGTCGCTGTCTTCCTCTTCTGGAGTGGATTCATTGGGCGAATCTACAGTGGTGGTAGCAGGTGACTGAGGGTCGACAGGAGCAGTGGTGAGGTGTAATGGTTGTGTAACAGCAGGCTGGGAGAGGTGGGAGACGGTGGTTGAGGCAGCGTGATCAACGTTGTCAGCGGTGGAAGTGGTTATAGAAGTTACAGGAGCAAATGCTTGAGCAGGAGACAGGTCTGCAGGTGCAGTAAAGTTCAGGACGTTGGGAAGGATCTTGAGGATGTCTGCTGAAGGTGTGGAGTCCGGAAAATTGAAGGCAGGCACGTTGTTCAGACGGAATAGTTCGTTAATAGTGGTGTTGAAAGTACCGGGGTTTGCTGCGTTTGCAAGGTGTGCATACACCATGCAGTACAGCACCTTTGAGGGAGCACCGTCGGGGAGTGGAGAGAGGGAGTTGCTGGGCGATGGTGCCTGTAGATTAGCGTGTAGAGTCTTGATGGTGTCGGTTTGTGGTTTGGTTATTGCAGCGTATGTCGGTGAATTGGAGGTGTTCTTCAGAATTTTAGTTTTCTTCAATATGATTTCTTTCCAGAATGGGCACTTAGCTGCAAGGGTATGATGATTACCCTTGCAGTTAAGACATGTTGGTGCTGTAGTAATGGTGCAGGATCTGAAATCGTGTCCATCATTCCCACATTTTGAACAAAACTTCTTATCCTTGATGGGGCAGTCCTTGGTGGTGTGTTTATAGGAGTAGCAGGTCCAGCAGTGGGAGATGTATGTGAAACGTTCTTGTTCTATATGACTTGGGTGAATGTGGTAATATGAGATGGCCAGACCGTCAGAGAGAGCTTGGGCAGCCATGGAGATGTCTGAGAATGTAATCTTTAGCATAGATGAGGCGTTAGGGATCTTGGAGATGCTGTCTACCGAGGCCCAGGTGTTTTGTTCCTCAATAGATGTCTTCAGTGCTTCAGTAGAGAGAGAGGTGACGATATTGTCCAGTCTTTTCATAAAGACCGAACGTTTCGACTTCAAGAATGGAGACGGGGATAGAGTGAATTGTTGTGTTTGTAGGGTCCTGATTGAAGAGTCGTCCATTAGTTTCGATGCTTCCGTGTCGTCAATGAAGGAGTCCTTCAGAGTGTGGATTGCCGTAAATTTGACCTGCAGGCAGGTCTTAACGACGGTAGCTAAAGCTAACTTCGAGGAGTCATTTATTGCACCATTCACAGGCTTGATTTTCACACGATGCGGCAGCATTGTGAAAAGGATGTGACGTTTGTAGAATATAAATTCCCCACCCCGGCGGGGTCGAAGAGAGGCTTCTTGAGTGTAGAGCAACTGACTCCAGGCTGAGGGACTGATTACCTCAATCTCCTCCTCTCCTTGCACCTTTCTGCTTTGTATTGGACTGATGAAGCCACTGTGTGGCGAAGAGTTTCCTAAATAAAGATTCCCATATGGTGCATAAGTGTCTCAATCTTCAATAAGAAAGTCTTTTCTGGTACACAAAAATACAGTTACATAGATTATCATACATAGTAACATGTGCAGACAACCTGGGATAACACAGAAAAGGCAGACAGAGTGACTTATTTCCATTGAGAATGTGTGAAATGTAGTGAGGAAGTCTGAGGTAAGTGAAGAGTGCTGAGACAAGTGGAGAGTGCTGAGACAAGTGGAGAGTGCTAGGACAAGTGGAGAGTGCTGGGACAAGTGGAGAGTGCTGGGACAAGTGGAGAGTGCTGGGACAAGTGGAGAGTGCTAGGACAAGTGGAGAGTGCTAGGACAAGTGAAGAGTGCTGGGACAAGTGGAGAGTGCTGAGACAAGTGGAGAGTGCTAGGACAAGTGGAGAGTGCTGAGACAAGTGGAGAGTGCTGGGACAAGTGGAGAGTGCTAGGACTAGTGGAGAGTGCTGAGACAAGTGGAGAGTGCTAGGACAAGTGGAGAGTGCTGGGACAAGTGGAGAGTGCTGGGACAAGTGGAGAGTGCTAGGACTAGTGGAGAGTGCTGGGACAAGTGGAGAGTGCTAGGACAAGTGAAGAGTGCTGGGACAAGTGGAGAGTGCTGGGACAAGTGGAGAGTGCTAGGACTAGTGGAGAGTGCTGGGACAAGTGGAGAGTGCTAGGACAAGTGGAGAGTGCTGGGACAAGTGGAGAGTGCTGGGACAAGTGGAGAGTGCTAGGACTAGTGGAGAGTGCTGGGACAAGTGGAGAGTGCTAGGACAAGTGAAGAGTGCTGGGACAAGTGGAGAGTGCTGAGACAAGTGGAGAGTGCTAGGACAAGTGGAGAGTGCTGGGACAAGTGGAGAGTGCTGGGACAAGTGGAGAGTGCTAGGACTAGTGGAGAGTGCTGGGACAAGTGGAGAGTGCTAGGACAAGTGAAGAGTGCTGGGACAAGTGGAGAGTGCTGAGACAAGTGGAGAGTGCTAGGACAAGTGGAGAGTGCTGGGACAAGTGGAGAGTGCTGGGACAAGTGGAGAGTGCTAGGACTAGTGGAGAGTGCTGGGACAAGTGGAGAGTGCTAGGACAAGTGAAGAGTGCTGAGAAAAGTGAAGAGTTCTGAGACAAGTGAAGAGTGCTGAGACAAGTGAAGAGTTCTGAGACAAGTGAAGAGTGCTGAGACAAGTGAAGAGTTCTGAGACAAGTGAAGAGTTCTGAGACAAGTGAAGAGTGCTGAGACAAGTGAAGAGTTCTGAGACAAGTGAAGAGTGTTGAGACAAGTGAAGAGTGCTGAGACAAGTGAAGAGTGCTGAGACAAGTGAAGAGTGCTGAGACAAGTGAAGAGTTCTGAGACAAGTGAAGAGTGCTGAGACAAGTGAAGAGTGCTGAGACAAGTGAAGAGTGCTGAGACAAGTGAAGAGTGCTGAGACAAGTGAAGAGTGCTGAGACAAGTGAAGAGTTCTGAGACAAGTGAAGAGTGCTGAGACAAGTGAAGAGTTCTGAGACAAGTGAAGAGTGCTGAGACAAGTGAAGAGTGCTGAGACAAGTGAAGAGTGCTGAGACAAGTGAAGAGTTCTGAGACAAGTGAAGAGTGCTGAGACAAGTGAAGAGTGCTGAGACAAGTGAAGAGTGCTGAGACAAGTGAAGAGTGCTGAGACAAGTGAAGAGTTCTGAGACAAGTGAAGAGTGCTGAGACAAGTGAAGAGTTCTAAGACAAGTGAAGAGTGCTGAGACAAGTGAAGAGTTCTGAGACAAGTGAAGAGTGCTGAGACAAGTGAAGAGTGCTGAGACAAGTGAAGAGTTCTGAGACAAGTGAAGAGTGCTGAGACAAGTGAAGAGTTCTGAGACAAGTGAAGAGTGCTGAGACAAGTGAAGAGTGCTGAGACAAGTGAAGAGTTCTGAGACAAGTGAAGAGTGCTGAGACAAGTGAAGAGTGCTGAGACAAGTGAAGAGTTCTGAGACAAGTGAAGAGTGCTGAGACAAGTGAAGAGTGCTGAGACAAGTGAAGAGTGCTGAGACAAGTGAAGAGTGCTGAGACAAGTGAAGAGTGCTGAGACAAGTGAAGAGTTCTGAGACAAGTGAAGAGTGCTGAGACAAGTGAAGAGTTCTGAGACAAGTGAAGTGCTGAGACAAGTGAAGAGTTCTGAGACAAGTGAAGAGTGCTGAGACAAGTGAAGAGTTCTGAGACAAGTGAAGAGTGCTGAGACAAGTGAAGAGTTCTGAGACAAGTGAAGAGTGCTGAGACAAGTGAAGAGTTCTGAGACAAGTGAAGAGTGCTTAGACAAGTGAAGAGTTCTGAGACAAGTGAAGAGTGCTGAGACAAGTGAAGAGTGCTGAGACAAGTGAAGAGTGCTGAGACAAGTGAAGAGTTCTGAGACAAGTGAAGAGTGCTGAGACAAGTGAAGAGTTCTGAGACAAGTGAAGAGTTCTGAGACAAGTGAAGAGTTCTGAGACAAGTGAAGAGTGCTGAGACAAGTGAAGAGTGCTGAGACAAGTGAAGAGTGCTGAGACAAGTGAAGAGTGCTGAGACAAGTGAAGAGTGCTGAGACAAGTGAAGAGTTCTGAGACAAGTGAAGAGTGCTGAGACAAGTGAAGAGTGCTGAGACAAGTGAAGAGTGCTGAGACAAGTGAAGAGTTCTGAGACAAGTGAAGAGTTCTGAGACAAGTGAAGAGTTCTGAGACAAGTGAAGAGTGCTGAGACAAGTGAAGAGTGCTGAGACAAGTGAAGAGTGCTGAAACAAGTGAAGAGTGCTGAGACAAGTGAAGAGTGCTGAGACAAGTGAAGAGTGCTGAAACAAGTGAAGAGTGCTGAGACAAGTGAAGAGTGCTGAGACAAGTGAAGAGTGCTGAGACAAGTGAAGAGTGCTGAAACAAGTGAAGAGTGCTGAGACAAGTGAAGAGTTCTGAGACAAGTGAAGAGTGCTGAGACAAGTGAAGAGTGCTGAGAAGGTGACAAGTCATTGCTAAGAGAAGTCAAGGAACACCTGAAGTAAGAAGCAAGTTAAGACACAGGAGCAAGTCACCTTACATGTGCTCCTGTGCACCTTGCAGTAAGTAGGTACCTTCCAGGTGTCAGTTACCTTTCACCTGCTGCTGCTGTGCACCTAGCCCCGCCCAGCTGCCAGCCGCATCCCTGCAGTCAGCCCCACCTCTATCAACCCCACCGTCTACTGTCAGCCCTTCCCTGCTGTCAATCTACCCCTGCTATCAGCCCACCCCTGTTGTCAGCCCACCCCTGCTGTCAGCCCACCCCTGTTGTCAGCCCACCCCTGCTGTCAGTCCACCACTGTTGTCAGCCCACCCCTACTGTCAGCCCACCCCTGCTGTCAGCCCACTCCTGCTGTCAGCCCACCCCTGCTGTCAGCCCAACACTGCTGTCAGCCCACCCATCCTGTCAGCCCACCCATGTTGTCAGCTCCATCCCTGTTGTCAGCCCACCCCTGCTGTCAGCACACCCCTACTGTCAGCCCACCCCTACTGTCAGCCCACCCCTGTTGTCAGCCCACCCCTACTGTCAGACCACCCCTGCTGTCAGCCCACAACTGCTGTCAGCCCACCCCTTCATTCAGCCCACCCCTGTTGTCAGTCCACCCCTGCTGTCAGCCCACCCTACTGTCAGTCCACCCTACTGTCAGCCCACCCCTACTGTCAGCTCCACCCATGTTGTCAGCTCCATCCCTGATGTTAGCCCACCTCTGCTGTCAGCCTACCCCTGCTGTCAGGACATCCTTGCTGTCAGCCCACCCCTGTTGTCAGCCCACCCCTACTGTCAGCCCATCCCTACTGTCAGCCCACCCCTGCTGTCAGCCCACCCCTACTGTCAGCCCACCTCTACTGTTAGCCCACCTCTACTGTCAGCCCACCCCTGCCTTTATCCCACCCCTACTGTCAGCCCACCCCTACTGTCAGCCCACCCCTACTGTCAGCCCACCCCTACAGTCAGCCCACCCCTACTGCCAGCCCACCCCTGCTGTCAGCCCACCCCTACTGTCAGCCCACCCTTACTGTCAGCCCATCCATACTGTTGCCCACCCCTACTGTCAGGCCACCCCTGCTGTCAGCCCAACCCTACTGTCAGCCCACCCCTACTGTCAGCCCACCATTGCTGTCAGCCCACCCCTACTGTCAGCCCACCCTTACTGGCAGCCCACCCTTACTGTCAGCCTACCCCTACTGTCAGCCCACCCCTACTGTCAGCCCACCTCTACTGCCAGCCCATTCCTGCTGTCAGCCCACCCGTACTGTCAGCCCACCCACGCTGTCAGCCCGCCGCTACTGTCAGCCCACACCTACTGCCAGCCCACCCCTACTGTCAGCCCACCCCTATTATCAGCCCACCCCTGCTGTCAGCCCACCCCTACGGTCAGCCCACCCCTACTGTCAGCCCACCCTTTCTGTCAGTCCACCCTTGCTGTCAGCCCACCCGTGCTGTCAGCCCACCCCTGTTGTCATCCCACCCCTGCTGTCAGTCCACCCCTGCTGTCAGCCAACCCCTACTGTCAGCCCACCCCTGCTGTCAGCCCACTCCTGCTGTCAGCCTACCCCTGCTGTCAGCCCACCCATGCTGTCAGCCCACCAATGTTGTCAGCTCCATCCCTGTTGTCAGCCCAACCCTGCTGTCAGCACACCCCTACTGTCAGCCCACCCCTACTGTCAGCCCACCCCTGCTGTCAGCCAACACCTACTGTCAGACCACCCCTGCTGTCAGCCCACAACTGCTGTCAGCCCACCCCTACTGTCAGAACGCATTTGCTGTCAGTCCACCCCTGCTGTCAACCCACCCCTACTGTCAGCCTACCCTTACTGTCAACCCACCCCTGCTGTCAGCCCACCCCTACTGTCAGCTCCACCTATGTTGTCAGCTCCATCCCTGATGTTAGCCCACCTCTGCTGTCAGCCTACCCCTGCTGTCAGCCCATCCTTGCTGTCAGCCCACTCCTGCTGTCAGCCCACCCCTACTATCAGCCCACCCTTACTGTCAGTCCACCCTTGCTGTCAGCCCACCCGTGTTGCCAGCCCACCCCTACTGTCAGCCCACCCCTACTGTCAGCCCACCCCTACTGTCAGCCCACCTCTGCTGTCAGCCCACCCCTAGTGTCAGCCCACCCCTACTGTCAGCCCACCCCTGTTGTCAGCCCACCCCCACTGTCAGCCCACCCCTACTCTCAGCCCACCCCTCCTGTCAGCCCATCCCTGCTGTCAGCCCACCCCTACTGTCAGCCCACCACTACTGTTAGCCCACAACTGCTGTCAGCCCACCCCTACTGTCAGCCCACCCATATTGTCAGCCCACCCCTACTGTCAGCCCACCCCTACTGTCAGCCCACCCATGCTGTCAGTCCACCCCTACTGTCAGCCCACCCGTACAGTCAGCCCACCCCTACTGTCACCCCACCCCTACTGTCAGCCCACCGCTACTGTCAGCCCACCCCTACTATCAGCCCACCTCTGTTGTCAGCCCACCCCTAGTGTCAGCCCACCCCTACTGTCAGCCCACCCCTGCTGTCAGCCCACCCCTACTGTCAGCCTACCCCTACTGTCAGCCCACTCCTGCTGTCAGCCCACCCCTACTGTCAGCCCACCCCTACTGTCAGCCCACCCTTACTGTCAGCCCACACCTACTGTCAGCCCACCCCTACTGTCAGCCCTCTCTTGCTGTCAGCCCACCCCGACTGTCAGCCCAGTCCTACTGTGAGCCCACCCCTACTGTGAGCCCACCCCTACTGTGAGCCCACCCCTACTGTCAGGCCACCGCTGCTGTCAGCCCAACCCTACTGTCAGCCCACCCCTACTGTCAGCCCACCCCTGCTGTCAGGCCACCCCCAACTGTCAGCCCACCCCTGCTCTCAGCCCACTCTTACTGTTAGCCCACCCCTACTGTCAGCCCACCCATACTGTCAGCCCACCCCTACTGTCAGTCCACTCCTACTGTCAGGCCACCGCTCCTGTCAGTCCACCCCTACTGTCAGCCCACCCCTTCTGTCAGCCCACCCCTATTATCAGCCCACCCCTACCGTCAGCATACCCCTACTGTCAGCCCACCCCTACTGTCAGCCCACCGCTACTGTTGGCCCACCCCAACTGTCAGCCCAGCCCTGCTGTCACCCCACCCCTTCTATCAGCCCACCCCTACAGTCAGCCCACCCATACTGTCAGCCCACCCCTACTGTCAGCCCACCCCTACTGTCAGCCCACCAATACTGTCAGCCCACCCCTACTGTCAGCCCACTCCTGCTGTCAGCCCACCCCTACTCTCAGCCCACCCCTAATGTCAGCCCACACCTGCTGTCAGCCCACCCCAACTGTCAGCCCCCCCCAACTGTCAGCCCACCCCTGATGTCAACCCACCCTTACTCTCAGCCCACCCCTACTGTCAGCCCACCCCTACTGTCAGCCAACACATACTGTCAGTCCACCCCTACTGTCAGCCCACCCCTACTGTCAGCCCACACATACTGTCAGCCCACCCCTACTGTTAGCCCACCCCTACTGTCCGTCCACCCCTACTGTCTGCCCACCCCTACTGTCGGTCCACCTCTACTGTCAGCCCACCCCTACTGTCAGCCCACCCCTGTCAGCCCACCCCTACTGTCAGTCCACCCCTACTGTCAGCCCACCCCTTTTGTCAGCCCGCTCCTACTGTCAGCCCACCCCTACTGTCAGCCAACACATACTGTCAGCCAACCCCTACTGTCAATCCCACCCCTACTGTCAGCCCACCCCTACAGTTAGCTCACCCCTACTGTCCGTCCATCCCTACTGTCAGCCCACCCCTACTGTCCGTCCACCCCTACTGTCAGTCCATCCCTACTGTCAGCCCACCCCTACTGTCAGCCCACCCCTACTGTCAGTCCACCCCTACCGTCAGCCCACCCCTGCTGTCAGCCCACCCCTACTGTCAGCCCACCCATGCTGTCAGCCCACCCCTTCTGTCAGCCCACCCCTACTGTCAGCCCACCCCTCCTCTCAGCCCACCCCTCCTGTCTGTCCAACCCTACTGTCAGCCCACCCCTACTCTCAGCCCACCCCTACTGTCAGCCCACCCCTACAGTTAGCTCACCCCTACTGTCCGTCCATCCCTACTGTCAGCCCACCCCTACTATCGGTCCACCCCTACTGTCAGCCCATCCCCACTGTCAGCCCACACCTACTGTCAGCCCACCCCTACTGTCAGTCAACCCCTACTGTCAGCCCACCCCTGCTGTCAGCCCACCCCTACTGTCAGCCCACCCATGCTGTCAGTCCACCCCTTCTGTCTGCCCACCCCTACTGTCAGCCCACCCCTGCTGTCAGCCCACCCTTGCTGTCGGCTCACCCCTACTGTCAGCCCACCCCTGCTCTCAGCCCACCCCTACTGTCAGCCCACCCCTACTGTCAGTCCACCCATACTGTCAGCCCACCCCTGCTGTAAGCCCACCCCTACTGTCAGCCCACCCATGCTGTCAACCCACCCCTGCTGTCAGCTCACTCCTACTGTCAGCCCGCCCCTGCTGTCAGCCCACCCCTGCTGTCAGCCCAACCCTACTGTCAGCCCACCCCTGCTGTCAGCCCACCCCTGCTGTCAGCCCACCCCTGCTGTCAGCCCACCCCTGCTGTCAGCCCACCCCTGCTGTCAGCCAACCCCTACTGTCAACCCACCCCTGCTGTCAGCCCACCCCTGCTGTCAGCCCACCCCTGCTGTCAGCCTACCCCTACTGTCAGCCCACCCCTGCTGTCAGCCCACCCCTGCTGTCAGCCCACCCCTACTGTCAACCCACCCCTGCTGTCAGCCCACCCCTGCTGTCAGCCCACCCCTGCTGTCAGCCCACCCCTACTGTCAGCCCACCCCTGCTGTCAGCCCACCCCTGCTGTCAGCCCACCCCTGCTGTCAGCCCACCCCTGCTGTCAGCCCACCCCTGCTGTCAGCCCACCCCTGCTGTCAGCCCACCCCTACTGTCAGCCCACCCCTGCTGTCAGCCCACCCCTGCTGTCAGCCCACCCCTACTGTCAGCCCACCCCTGCTGTCAGCCCACCCCTACTGTCAACCCACCCCTGCTGTCAGCCCACCCCTGCTGTCAGCCCACCCCTGCTGTCAGCCCACCCCTGCTGTCAGCCCACCCCTGCTGTCAGCCCACCGCTACTGTCAGCCCACCCCTGCTGTCAGCCCACCCCTACTGTCAACCCACCCATGCTGTCAGCCCACCCCTGCTGTCAGCCCACCCATGCTGTCAACCCACCCCTGCTGTCAGCCCACCCCTGCTGTCAGCCCACCCCTGCTGTCAACCCACCCCTGCTGTCAGCCCACCCCTGCTGTCAGCCCACCCCTGCTGTCAACCCACCCCTGCTGTCAGCCCACCCCTGCTGTCAGCCCACCCCTGCTGTCAGCCCATCCCTGCTGTCAACCCACCCCTGCTGTCAGCCCACCCCTGCTGTCAGCCCACCCCTGCTGTCAGCCCACCCCTGCTGAACATTAATTACGTTCGCTATGATTTTTTAATATTATATGTGACTGCTGAAGAGATGATGTTGTTAATGAATGTGAGTCCAGCGCCTCACTGATGTCACTCTTGACAGAGTCCAGCGCCTCACTGATGTCACTCTTGACAAGAGTCCAGCGCCTCACTGATGTCACTCTTGACAAGAGTCCAGCGCCTCACTGATGTCACTCTTGACAAGAGTATAGCGCCTCACTGATGTCACTCTTGACAAGAGTCCAGCGCCTCACTGATGTCACTCTTGACAAGAGTCCAGCGCCTCACTGATGTCACTCTTGACAAGAGTCCAGCGCCTCACTGATGTCACTCTTGACAAGAGTCCAGCGCCTCACTGATGTCACTCTTGACAAGAGTCCAGCGCCTCACTGATGTCACTCTTGACAAGAGTCCAGCGCCTCACTGATGTCACTCTTGACAAGAGTCCAGCGCCTCACTGATGTCACTCTTGACAAGAGTCCAGCGCCTCACTGATGTCACTCTTGACAAGAGTCCAGCGCCTCACTGATGTCACTCTTGACAAGAGTCCAGCGCCTCACTGATGTCACTCTTGACAAGAGTCCAGCGCCTCACTGATGTCACTCTTGACAAGAGTCCAGCGCCTCACTGATGTCACTCTTGACAAGAGTCCAGCGCCTCACTGATGTCACTCTTGACAAGAGTCCAGCGCCTCACTGATGTCACTCTTGACAAGAGTCCAGCGCCTCACTGATGTCACTCTTGACAAGAGTCCAGCGCCTCACTGATGTCACTCTTGACAAGAGTCCAGCGCCTCACTGATGTCACTCTTGACAAGAGTCCAGCGCCTCACTGATGTCACTCTTGACAAGAGTCCAGCGCCTCACTGATGTCACTCTTTACAAGAGTCCAGCGCCTCATTGATGTCACTCTTGACAAGAGTCCAGCGCCTCACTGATGTCACTCTTGACAAGAGTCCAGCGCCTCACTGATGTCACTCTTGAAAAGAGTCCAGCGCCTCACTGATGTCACTCTTGACAAGAGTCCAGCGCCTCACTGATGTCACTCTTGACAAGAGTCCAGCGCCTCACTGATGTCACTCTTGACAAGAGTCAAGCGCCTCACTGATGTCACTCTTGACAAGAGTCCAGCGCCTCACTGATGTCACTCTTGACAAGAGTCCAGCGCCTCACTGATGTCACTCTTGACAAGAGTCCAGCGCCTCACTGATGTCACTCTTGACAAGAGTCCAGCGCCTCACTGATGTCACTCTTGACAAGAGTCCAGCGCCTCACTGATGTCACTCTTGACAAGAGTCCAGCGCCTCACTGATGTCACTCTTGACAAGAGTCCAGCGCCTCACTGATGTCACTCTTGACAAGAGTCCAGCGCCTCACTGATGTCACTCTTGACAAGAGTCCAGCGCCTCACTGATGTCACTCTTGACAAGAGTCCAGCGCCTCACTGATGTCACTCTTGACAAGAGTCCAGCGCCTCACTGATGTCACTCTTGACAAGAGTCCAGCGCCTCACTGATGTCACTCTTGACAAGAGTCCAGCGCCTCACTGATGTCACTCTTGACAAGAGTCCAGCGCCTCACTGATGTCACTCTTGACAAGAGTCCAGCGCCTCACTGATGTCACTCTTGACAAGAGTATAGCGCCTCACTGATGTCACTCTTGACAAGAGTCCAGCGCCTCACTGATGTCACTCTTGACAAGAGTCCAGCGCCTCACTGATGTCACTCTTGACAAGAGTCCAGCGCCTCACTGATGTCACTCTTGACAAGAGTCCAGCGCCTCACTGATGTCACTCTTGACAAGAGTCCAGCGCCTCACTGATGTCACTCTTGACATGAGTCCAGCGCCTCACTGATGTCACTCTTGACAAGAGTCCAGCGCCTCACTGATGTCACTCTTGACAAGAGTCCAGCGCCTCACTGATGTCACTCTTGACAAGAGTCCAGCGCCTCACTGATGTCACTCTTGACAAGAGTCCAGCGCCTCACTGATGTCACTCTTGACAAGAGTCCAGCGCCTCACTGATGTCACTCTTGACAAGAGTCCAGCGCCTCACTGATGTCACTCTTGACAAGAGTCCAGCGCCTCACTGATGTCACTCTTGACAAGAGTCCAGCGCCTCACTGATGTTACTCTTGACAAGAGTCCAGCGCCTCACTGATGTCACTCTTGATAAGAGTCCAGCGCCTCACTGATGTCACTGATGACGGAGTCCAGCGAGTCACTAATGTCACTGATGACAAGAGTTCAGCGCCTCAATGATGTCACTCTTGACAAGAGTCCAGCTCCTCACTGATGTCACTGATGATAAGAGTTCCCCGCCTTAATGATGTCACTCTTGACAAGAGTCCAGCGCCTCACTGATGTCACTCTTGATAAGAGTCCAGCGCCTCACTGATGTCACTGATGACGGAGTCCAGCTCCTCACTGATGTCACTGATGACAAGAGTTCAGCGCCTCAATGATGTCACTCTTGACAAGAGTCCAGCTCCTCACTGATGTCACTGATGACAAGAGTTCAGCGCCTCAATGATGTCACTCTTGACAAGAGTCCAGCGCCTCACTGATGTCACTGATAACGGAGTCCATCGCTTCATTAATGTCACTGATGACAAGATTCCAGCGCGTCACTGATGTCACTGATGACGGAGTCCATCGCCTCATTACTGTCACTGATGACAAAAGTCCAGCGCCTCACTGATGTCACTGATGACGGAGTCCTTCGCTTCATTAATGTCACTGATGACAAAAGTCCAGCGCCTCACTGATGTCACTGATGATGGAGTCCATCGCTTCATTAATGTCACTGATGACAAGAGTCCAGCGCCTCCCTGATGTCACTGATGACGGAGTCCATCGCTTCATTAATGTCACTGATGACAAGAGTCCAACGCCTCAATGATGTCACTAATGACGGAGTCCATCGCCTCATTAATGTCAATGATGACAAGAGTCCAGCACCTCACTGATGTCACTGATGATGGAGTCCATCGCTTCATAAATATCACTGATGACAAGAGTCCAGCACCTCACTGATGTCACTGATGACAGAGTTCATCGCCTCATTAATATCACTGATGAGAAGAGTCCAGCGCCTGACTGATGTCACTGATGACGGAGTCCATCGCCTCATTAACGTCACTGATGACAAGAGTCCAGCGCCTCACTGATGTCACTGATGACGTAGTCCATCGCTTCATTAATGTCACTGATGACAAGAGTCCGGCGCCTCACTGATGTCACTGATGACGGAGTCCATTGCTTCATTAATGTCACTGATGACAAGAGTCCAGCGCCTCACTGATGTCTCTGATGACAGAGTCCATCGCCTCATTAATATCACTGATGACAAGAGTCCAGCGCCTCACTGATGTCACTGATGACGGAGTCCATCGCTTCATTAATGTCACTGATGACAGGAGTCCAACGCCTCACTGATGTCACTGATGATGGAGTCTATCGCCTCATTAATGTCACTGATGACAAGAGTCCAGCGCCTCACTGATGTCACTGATGACGGAGTCCATCGCCTCATTAATGTCACTGATGACAAGTGCCCATCGCCTCACTTATGTCAATGATGACGGAATCCATCGCTTCATTAATGTCACTGATGACAAGAGTCCAGCGCCTCACTGATGTCACTGTTGATGGAGTCCATCGCCTCATTAATGCCACTGATGACAAGAGTCCAGCGCCTCACTGATGTCACTCTTGACAAGAGTGCAGTGCCTCACTGATGTGACTGATGACAGAGTCCAACGCCTCACTGATGTCACTGATGACGGAGTCCATCGCCTCATTAATATCACTGATGACAAGAGTCCAGCGCCTCACTGATGTCACTGATGACGGAGTCCATCGCCTCATTAATGTCACTGATGACAAGAGTCCAGTGCCTCACTGATGTCACTGATGATGGAGTCTATCGCCTCATTAATGTCACTGATGACAAGAGTCCAGCGCCTCACTGATGTCACTGATGACGGAGTCCATCGCCTCATTAATGTCACTGATGACAAGAGCCCATCGCCTCACTGATGTCAATGATGACGGAGTCCATCGCTTCATTAATGTCACTGATGACAAGAGTCCAGCGCCTCACTGATGTCACTCTTGACAAGAGTCCAGCGGCTCACTGATGTCACTGATGACAGAGTCCAACGCCTCACTGATGTCAATGATGACTGAGTCCATCGCCTCATTAATGTCATTGATGACAAGAGTCCAGCGCCTCACTGATGTCACTGATGACGGAGTCCATCGCCTCATTAATGTCATTGATGACAAGAGCCCAGCGCCTCACTGATGTCACAGATGACAGAGCCCATCGCCTCTTTAATGTCACTGATGACAAGAGTCCAGCGCCTCACTGATGTCATTGTTGACGGAGTCCATCGCCTCATTAATGCCACTGATGACAAGAGTCCATCGCCTCATTAATGTCACTGATGACAAGAGTCCAGCGCTTCACTGATGTCACTCTTGACAAGAGTCCAGCGCCTCACTGATGTCACTGATGACAGAGTCCAACGCCTCACTGATGTCACTGATAACGGAGTCCATCGCTTCATTAATATCACTGATGACAAGAGTCCAGTGCCTCACTGATGTCACTGATGATGGAGTCCATCGCGTCATTAATATCACTGATGACAAGACTCCAGCGCCTCACTGATGTCACTGATGACGGAGTCCATTGCCTCATTTATGTCACTGATGACAAGAGTCCAGCGCCTCACTGATGTCACTGATGACGGAGTCCATCGCTTCATTAATGTCACTGATGACAAGAGTCCGGCGCCTCACTGATGTCACTGATGATGGAGTCTATCGCCTCATTAATGTCACTGATGACAAGAGTCCAGCGCCTCACTGATGTCACTGATGACAGAGTCCAACGCCTCACTGATGTCACTGATAACGGAGTCCATCGCTTCATTAATATCACTGATGACAAGAGTCCAGCGCCTCACTGATGTCACTGATGACGGAGTCCTTAGTCTCATTAATATCACTGATGACAAGAGTCCAGCGCCTCACTGATGTCACTGATGACGGAGTCCATCGCCTCATTAATGTCACTGATGACAAGAGTCCAGCGCCTCACTGATGTCACTGATTACGGAGTCCATCGCTTCATTAATGTCACTGATGACAAAAGTCCAGCGCCTCACTGATGTCAGTGATGATGGAGTCTATCGCCTCATTAATGTCACTGATGACAAGAGTCCAGCGCCTCACTGATGTCACTGATGACGGAGTCCATCGCCTCATTAATGTCACTGATGAAAAGAGCCCATCGCCTCACTGATGTCAATGATGACGGAGTCCATCGCTTCATTAATGTCACTGATGACAAGAGTCCAGTGCCTCACTGATGTCATTGATGACGGAGTCCATCGCCTCATTAATGTCATTGATGACAAGAGTCCAGCGCCTCACTGATGTCACTCTTGACATGACTCCAACGCCCCACTGATGTCACTGATGACGAAGTCCATCGCCTCATTAATGCAACTGATGACAAGAGTCCATCGCCTCACTGATGTCATTGATGACGGAGTCCATCGCCTCATTAATGTCACTGATGACAAGAGTCCAGCGCCTCACTGATGTCACTCTTGACAAGAGTCCAGCGCCTCACTGATGTCACTGATGACAGAGTGAAACGCCTCACTGATGTCACTGATAACAGAGTCCATCGCTTCATAAATGTCACTGATGACAGAGTCCAGCGCCTCACTGATGTCACTGATGACGGAGTCCATCGCCTCATTAATGTCACTGATGACAAGAGTCCAGCGCCTCACTGATGTCACTGATGACGGAGCCCATCGCCTCATTAATGTCACTGATGACAAGAGTCCAGCGCCTCACTGATGTCACTGATGACGGAGTCCATCGGTTCATTAATGCCACTGATGACAAGCGTCCAGCGCCTCACTGATGTCACTGATGATGGAGTCCATCGCTTCATTAAAGTCTCTGATGGCAAGAGTCCAGCGCCTCACTGATGTCACTGATGACTGAGTCCATCGCTTCATTAATCTCACTGATGACAAGAGTCCAGCGCCTCACTGATGTCACTGATGATGGAGTCCATCCCTTCATTAATGTCAATGATGACAAGAGTCCAGCGCCTCACTGATGTCACTGATGATGGAGTCCATCGCTTCATTAATGTCACTGGTGACAAGAGTCCAGCGCCTCACTGATGTCACTGATGACTGAGTCCATCGCTTCATTAATGTCACTGATGACAAGAGCCCATCGCCTCACTGATGTCAATGATGACGGAGTCCATCGCTTCATTAATGTCACTGATGACAAAGAGTACAGCACCTCACTGATGTCACTCTTGACAAGAGTCCAGCGCCTCACTGATGTCACTGATAACAGAGTCCAATGCACCACTGATGTCACTGATGACAGAGTCCATCGCCTCATTAATGTCACTGATGACAAGAGTCCAGCGCCTCACTGATGTCACTCTTGATAAGAGTCCAGGGCCTCACTGATGTCACTGATGACAGAGTCCAACGCCTCACTGATGTCACTGATAACAGAGTCCATTGCTTCATAAATGTCACTGATGACAGAGTCGAGCGCCTCACTGATGTCACTGATGACGGAGTCCATCGCCTCATTAATGTCACTGATGACAAGAGGCCAGCGCCTGACTGATGTCACTGATGATGGAGCCCATCGCCTCATTAATGTCACTGATGACAAGAGTATAGCGCCTCACTGATGTCACTGATGACGGAGTCCATCGCTTCATTAATGCCACTGATGACAAGAGTCCAGCGCCTCACTGATGTCACTGATGACGGAGTCCATCGCTTAATTAAAGTCATTGATGACAAGAGTCCTGCGCGTCACTGATGTCACTGATGACGGAGTCCATCGCTTCATTAATGTCACTGATGACAAGAGCCCATCGCCTCACTGATCTCATTGATGACGGAGTCCATCGCCTCATTATTGTCACTGATGACAAGAGTCCAGCGCCTCACTGATGTCACTCTTGACAAGAGTCCAGTGCCTCACTGATGTCATTGATAACAGAGTCCAACGCCTCACTGATGTCACTGATGATGGAGTTCATCGCCTCATTAATGTCACTGATGACAAGAGTCCAGCGCCTCACTGATGTCACTAATGACGGACCCCATCGCCTCATTAATGTCACTGATGACAAGAGTCCAGCACCTCACTGATGTCACTGATGACGGAGTCCATCGCTTCATTAATGTCACTGATGACAAGAGTCCAGCGCCTCACTGATGTCACTGATGACGGAGTCTATCGCCTTATTAATGTCACTGATGACAAGATTCCAGCGCCTCACTGATGTCACTGATGACGGAGTCCATCGCCTCATTAATGTCACTGATGAAAAGAGCCCATCGCCTCACTGATGTCAATGATGATGGAGTCCATCGCCTCATTAATGTCACTGATGACAAGAGTCCAGCGCCTCACTGATGTCACTCTTGACATGAGTCCAACGCCCCACTGATGTCACTGATGACGGAGTCCATCGCCTCATTAATGCCACTGATGACAAGAGTCCAGCGCCTCACTGATGTCATTGATGACGGAGTCCATCGCCTCATTAATGTCACTGATGACAAGAGTCCAGCGCCTCAGTGATGTCACTCTTGACAAGAGTCCAGCGCCTCACTGATGTCACTGATGACAGAGTCCAACGCCTCACTGATGTCACTGATAACAGAGTCCATCGCTTCATAAATGTCACTGATGACAGAGTTCAGCGCCTCACTGATGTCACTGATGACGGAGTCCATCGCCTCATTAATGTCACTGATGACAAGATTCCAGCGCCTCACTGATGTCACTGATGACGGAGCCCATCGCCTCATTAATGTCACTGATGACAAGAGTCCAGCGCCTCACTGATGTCACTGATGACGGAGTCCATCGCTTCATTAATGTCACTGATGACAAGCGTCAAGCGCCTCACTGATGTCACTGATGATGGAGTCCATCGCTTCATTAATGTCACTGATGACAAGAGTCCAGCACCTCACTGATGTCACTGATGACTGAGTCCATCGCTTCATTAATGTCACTGATGACAAGAGTCCAGCGCCTCACTGATGTCACTGACGACAGAGTCCATCCCTTCATTAATGTCAATGATGACAAGAGTCCAGCGCCTCACTGATCTCATTGATGACGGAGTCCATCGCCTCATTAATGTCACTGATGACAAGAGTTCAGCGCCTCACTGATGTCACTCTTGACAAGAGTCCAGTGCCTCACTGATGTCATTGATAACGGAGTCCAACGCCTCACTGATGTCACTGATAACGGAGTCCATCACTTCATTAATATCACTGATGACAAGAGTCCAGCGCCTCACTGATGTCACTGATGATGGAGTCCATCACCTCATTAATATCACTGATGAAAAGAGTCCTGCGCCTCACTGATGTCACTGATGACGGAGTCCATCACCTCATTAATGTCACTGATGAAAAGAGTCCAGCGCCTCACTGATGTCACTGATGATGGAGTCCATCGCTTCAATAATGTCACTGATGACAAGAGTCCAGCGCCGCACTGATGTCACTGATGATAGAGTCTATCGCCTCATTAATGTCACTGATGACAAGAGTCCAGCGCCTCACTGATGTCACTGATGATGGAGTCCATCGCCTCATTAATGTCAGTGATGACAAGAGCCCATCGCCTCACTGATGTCAATGATGACGGAGTCCATCGCTTCATTAATGTCACTGATGAGAAAGAGTATAGCACCTCACTGATGTCACTCTTGGCAAGAGTCCAGAGCCTCACTGATGTCACTGATAACAGAGTCCAACGCACCACTGATGTCACTGATGACGGAGTCCATCGCCTCATAAAGCCACTGATGACAAGAGTCCAGCGCCTCACTGATGTCATTGATGACAGAGTCCATCGCCTCACTAATGTCACTGATGACAAGAGTCCAGCGCCTCACTGATGTCACTTTTGACAAGAGTCCAGCGCCTCACTGATGTCACTGATGACAGAGTCCAACGCCTCACTGATGTCACTAATAACAGAGTCCATTGCTTCATAAATGTCACTGATGGCAGAGTCGAGCGCCTCACTGATGTCACTGATGATGGAGCCCATCGCCTCATTAATGTCACTGATGACAAGAGTCCAGCGCCTCACTGATGTCACTGATGACGGAGTCCATCGCTTCATTAATGCCACTGATGACAAGAGTCCAGCGCCTCACTGATCTCATTGATGACAGAGTCCATCGCCTCATTAATGTCACTGATGACAAGAGTTCAGCTCCTCACTGATGTCACTCTTGACAAGAGTCCAGTGCCTCACTGATGTCATTGATAACGGAGTCCAACGCCTCACTGATGTCACTGATAACGGAGTCCATCGCTTCATTAATATCACTGATGACAAGAGTCCAGCGCCTCACTGATGTCACTGATGACGGAGTCCATCGCTTCATTAATGTCACTGATGACAAGAGTCCAGCGCCTCACTGATGTCACTGATGACTGAGTCCATCGCTTCATTAATGTCACTGATGACAAGAGTCCAGCGCCTCACTGATCTCATTGATGACGGAGTCCATCGCCTCATTAATGTCACTGATGACAAGAGTTCAGCGCCTCACTGATGTCACTCTTGACAAGAGTCCAGTGCCTCACTGAGTTCATTGATAACGGAGTCCAACGCCTCACTGATGTCACTGATAACGGAGTCCATCGCTTCATTAATATCACTGATGACAAGAGTCCAGCGCCTCACTGATGTCACTGATGACGGAGTCCATCACCTCATTAATATCACTGATGACAAGAGTCCAGCGCCTCACTGATGTCACTGATGACGGAGTCCATCGCCTCATTAATGTCACTGATGAAAAGAGTCCAGCGCCTCACTGATGTCACTGATGACGGAGTCCATCGCTTCATTAATGTCACTGATGACAAGAGTCCAGCGCCTCACTGATGTCACTGATGACTGAGTCCATCGCTTCATTAATGTCACTGATGACAAGAGTCCAGCGCCTCACTGATGTCACTGATGACAGAGTCCATCCCTTCATTAATGTCAATGATGACAAGAGTCCAGCGCCTCACTGATCTCATTGATGACGGAGTCCATCGCCTCATTAATGTCACTGATGACAAGAGTTCAGCGCCTCACTGATGTCACTCTTGACAAGAGTCCAGTGCCTCACTGATGTCATTGATAACGGAGTCCTACGCCTCACTGATGTCACTGATAACGGAGTCCATCGCTTCATTAATATCAATGATGACAAGACTCCAGCGCCTCACTGATGTCACTGATGACGGAGTCCATCACCTCATTAATATCACTGATGACAAGAGTCCAGCGCCTCACTGATGTCACTGATGACGGAGTCCATCGCCTCATTAATGTCACTGATGAAAAGAGTCCAGCGCCTCACTGATGTCACTGATGACGGAGTCCATCGCTTCATTAATGTCACTGATGACAAGAGTCCAGCGCCTCACTGATGTCACTGATGATGGAGTCCAGCGCCTCACTGATGTCACTGATGATAAAGTCTATCGCCTCATTAATGTCACTGATGACAAGAGTCCAGCGCCTCACTGATGTCACTGATGATGGAGTCCATCGCTTCAATAATGTCACTGATGACAAGAGTCCAGCGCCTCACTGATGTCACTGATGATAGAGTCTATCGCCTCATTAATGTCACTGATGACAAGAGTCCAGCGCCTCACTGATGTCACTGATGATGGAGTCCATCGCCTCATTAATGTCAGTGATGACAAGAGCCCATCGCCTCACTGATGTCAATGATGACGGAGTCCATCGCTTCATTAATGTCACTGATGACAAAGAGTACAGCACCTCACTGATGTCACTCTTGACAAGAGTCCAGCGCCTCACTGATGTCACTGATAACAGAGTCCAACTCACCACTGATGTCACTGATGACGGAGTCCATCGCCTCATAAAGCCACTGATGACAAGAGTCCAGCGCCTCACTGATGTCATTGATGACAGAGTCCATCGCCTCACTAATGTCACTGATGACAAGAGTCCAGCGCCTCACTGATGTCACTTTTGACAAGAGTCCAGCGCCTCACTGATGTCACTGATGACAGAGTTCAACGCCTCACTGATGTCACTAATAACAGAGTCCATTGCTTCATAAATGTCACTGATGGCAGAGTCGAGCGCCTCACTGATGTCACTGATGATGGAGCCCATCGCCTCATTAATGTCACTGATGACAAGAGTCCAGCGCCTCACTGATGTCACTGATGACGGAGTCCATCGCTTCATTAATGCCACTGATGACAAGAGTCCAGCGCCTCACTGATCTCATTGATGACAGAGTCCATCGCCTCATTAATGTCACTGATGACAAGAGTTCAGCTCCTCACTGATGTCACTCTTGACAAGAGTCCAGTGCCTCACTGATGTCATTGATAACGGAGTCCAACGCCTCACTGATGTCACTGATAAGGGAGTCCATCGCTTCATTAATATCACTGATGACAAGAGTCCAGCGCCTCACTGATGTCACTGATGACGGAGTCCATCGCTTCATTAATGTCACTGATGACAAGAGTCCAGCGCCTCACTGATGTCACTGATGACTGAGTCCATCGCTTCATTAATGTCTCTGATGACAAGAGTCCAGCGCCTCACTGATGTCACTGATAACAGAGTCCATCCCTTCATTAATGTCAATGATGACAAGAGTCCAGCGCCTCACTGATCTCATTGATGACGGAGTCCATCGCCTCATTAATGTCACTGATGACAAGAGTTCAGCGCCTCACTGATGTCACTCTTGACAAGAGTCCAGTGCCTCACTGATGTCATTGATAACGGAGTCCAACGCCTCACTGATGTCACTGATAACGGAGTCCATCACTTCATTAATATCACTGATGACAAGAGTCCAGCGCCTCACTGATGTCACTGATGATGGAGTCCATCACCTCATTAATATCACTGATGCAAAGAGTCCTGCGCCTCACTGATGTCACTGATGACGGAGTCCATCGCCTCATTAATGTCACTGATGAAAAGAGTCCAGCGCCTCACTGATGTCACTGATGATGGAGTCCATCGCTTCAATAATGTCACTGATGACAAGAGTCCAGCGCCTCACTGATGTCACTGATGATAGAGTCTATCGCCTCATTAATGTCACTGATGACAAGAGTCCAGCGCCTCACTGATGTCACTGATGATGGAGTCCATCGCCTCATTAATGTCAGTGATGACAAGAGCCCATCGCCTCACTGATGTCAATGATGACGGAGTCCATCGCTTCATTAATGTCACTGATGAGAAAGAGTACAGCACCTCACTGATCTCACTCTTGGCAAGAGTCCAGCGCCTCACTGATGTCACTGATAACAGAGTCCAACGCACCACTGATGTCACTGATGACGGAGTCCATCGCCTCATAAAGCCACTGATGACAAGAGTCCAGCGCCTCACTGATGTCATTGATGACAGAGTCCATCGCCTCACTAATGTCACTGATGACAAGAGTCCAGCGCCTCACTGATGTCACTTTTGACAAGAGTCCAGCGCCTCACTGATGTCACTGATGACAGAGTCCAACGCCTCACTGATGTCACTAATAACAGAGTCCATTGCTTCATAAATGTCACTGATGGCAGAGTCGAGCGCCTCACTGATGTCACTGATGATGGAGCCCATCGCCTCATTAATGTCACTGATGACAAGAGTCCAGCGCCTCACTGATGTCACTGATGACGGAGTCCATCGCTTCATTAATGCCACTGATGACAAGAGTCCAGCGCCTCACTGATCTCATTGATGACAGAGTCCATCGCCTCATTAATGTCACTGATGACAAGAGTTCAGCTCCTCACTGATGTCACTCTTGACAAGAGTCCAGTGCCTCACTGATGTCATTGATAACGGAGTCCAACGCCTCACTGATGTCACTGATAACGGAGTCCATCGCTTCATTAATATCACTGATGACAAGAGTCCAGCGCCTCACTGATGTCACTGATGACGGAGTCCATCGCTTCATTAATGTCACTGATGACAAGAGTCCAGCGCCTCACTGATGTCACTGATGACTGAGTCCATCGCTTCATTAATGTCACTGATGACAAGAGTCCAGCGCCTCACTGATCTCATTGATGACGGAGTCCATCGCCTCATTAATGTCACTGATGACAAGAGTTCAGCGCCTCACTGATGTCACTCTTGACAAGAGTCCAGTGCCTCACTGAGTTCATTGATAACGGAGTCCAACGCCTCACTGATGTCACTGATAACGGAGTCCATCGCTTCATTAATATCACTGATGACAAGAGTCCAGCGCCTCACTGATGTCACTGATGACGGAGTCCATCACCTCATTAATATCACTGATGACAAGAGTCCAGCGCCTCACTGATGTCACTGATGACGGAGTCCATCGCCTCATTAATGTCACTGATGAAAAGAGTCCAGCGCCTCACTGATGTCACTGATGACGGAGTCCATCGCTTCATTAATGTCACTGATGACAAGAGTCCAGCGCCTCACTGATGTCACTGATGACTGAGTCCATCGCTTCATTAATGTCACTGATGACAAGAGTCCAGCGCCTCACTGATGTCACTGATGACAGAGTCCATCCCTTCATTAATGTCAATGATGACAAGAGTCCAGCGCCTCACTCATCTCATTGATGACGGAGTCCATCGCCTCATTAATGTCACTGATGACAAGAGTTCAGCGCCTCACTGATGTCACTCTTGACAAGAGTCCAGTGCCTCACTGATGTCATTGATAACGGAGTCCTACGCCTCACTGATGTCACTGATAACGGAGTCCATCGCTTCATTAATATCAATGATGACAAGAGTCCAGCGCCTCACTGATGTCACTGATGACGGAGTCCATCACCTCATTAATATCACTGATGACAAGAGTCCAGCGCCTCACTGATGTCACTGATGACGGAGTCCATCGCCTCATTAATGTCACTGATGAAAAGAGTCCAGCGCCTCACTGATGTCACTGATGACGGAGTCCATCGCTTCATTAATGTCACTGATGACAAGAGTCCAGCGCCTCACTGATGTCACTGATGATGGAGTCCAGCGCCTCACTGATGTCACTGATGATAAAGTCTATCGCCTCATTAATGTCACTGATGACAAGAGTCCAGCGCCTCACTGATGTCACTGATGATGGAGTCCATCGCTTCAATAATGTCACTGATGACAAGAGTCCAGCGCCTCACTGATGTCACTGATGATAGAGTCTATCGCCTCATTAATGTCACTGATGACAAGAGTCCAGCGCCTCACTGATGTCACTGATGATGGAGTCCATCGCCTCATTAATGTCAGTGATGACAAGAGCCCATCGCCTCACTGATGTCAATGATGACGGAGTCCATCGCTTCATTAATGTCACTGATGACAAAGAGTACAGCACCTCACTGATGTCACTCTTGACAAGAGTCCAGCGCCTCACTGATGTCACTGATAACAGAGTCCAACTCACCACTGATGTCACTGATGACGGAGTCCATCGCCTCATAAAGCCACTGATGACAAGAGTCCAGCGCCTCACTGATGTCATTGATGACAGAGTCCATCGCCTCACTAATGTCACTGATGACAAGAGTCCAGCGCCTCACTGATGTCACTTTTGACAAGAGTCCAGCGCCTCACTGATGTCACTGATGACAGAGTCCAACGCCTCACTGATGTCACTAATAACAGAGTCCATTGCTTCATAAATGTCACTGATGGCAGAGTCGAGCGCCTCACTGATGTCACTGATGATGGAGCCCATCGCCTCATTAATGTCACTGATGACAAGAGTCCAGCGCCTCACTGATGTCACTGATGACGGAGTCCATCGCTTCATTAATGCCACTGATGACAAGAGTCCAGCGCCTCACTGATCTCATTGATGACAGAGTCCATCGCCTCATTAATGTCACTGATGACAAGAGTTCAGCTCCTCACTGATGTCACTCTTGACAAGAGTCCAGTGCCTCACTGATGTCATTGATAACGGAGTCCAACGCCTCACTGATGTCACTGATAACGGAGTCCATCGCTTCATTAATATCACTGATGACAAGAGTCCAGCGCCTCACTGATGTCACTGATGACGGAGTCCATCGCTTCATTAATGTCACTGATGACAAGAGTCCGGCGCCTCACTGATGTCACTGATGACTGAGTCCATCGCTTCATTAATGTCTCTGATGACAAGAGTCCAGCGCCTCACTGATGTCACTGATAACAGAGTCCATCCCTTCATTAATGTCAATGATGACAAGAGTCCAGCGCCTCACTGATCTCATTGATGACGGAGTCCATCGCCTCATTAATGTCACTGATGACAAGAGTTCAGCGCCTCACTGATGTCACTCTTGACAAGAGTCCAGTGCCTCACTGAGTTCATTGATAACGGAGTCCAACGCCTCACTGATGTCACTGATAACGGAGTCCATCGCTTCATTAATATCACTGATGACAAGAGTCCAGCGCCTCACTGATGTCACTGATGACGGAGTCCATCACCTCATTAATATCACTGATGACAAGAGTCCAGCGCCTCACTGATGTCACTGATGACGGAGTCCATCGCCTCATTAATGTCACTGATGAAAAGAGTCCAGCGCCTCACTGATGTCACTGATGACGGAGTCCATCGCTTCATTAATGTCACTGATGACAAGAGTCCAGCGCCTCACTGATGTCACTGATGACTGAGTCCATCGCTTCATTAATGTCACTGATGACAAGAGTCCAGCGCCTCACTGATGTCACTGATGACAGAGTCCATCCCTTCATTAATGTCAATGATGACAAGAGTCCAGCGCCTCACTGATCTCATTGATGACGGAGTCCATCGCCTCATTAATGTCACTGATGACAAGAGTTCAGCGCCTCACTGATGTCACTCTTGACAAGAGTCCAGTGCCTCACTGATGTCATTGATAACGGAGTCCAACGCCTCACTGATGTCACTGATAACGGAGTCCATCGCTTCATTAATATCAATGATGACAAGAGTCCAGCGCCTCACTGATGTCACTGATGACGGAGTCCATCACCTCATTAATATCACTGATGACAAGAGTCCAGCGCCTCACTGATGTCACTGATGACGGAGTCCATCTCCTCATTAATGTCACTGATGAAAAGAGTCCAGCGCCTCACTGATGTCACTGATGACGGAGTCCATCGCTTCATTAATGTCACTGATGACAAGAGTCCAGCGCCTCACTGATGTCACTGATGATAGAGTCTATCGCCTCATTAATGTCACTGATGACAAGAGTCCAGCGCCTCACTGATGTCACTGATGATGGAGTCCAGCGCCTCACTGATGTCACTGATGATAAAGTCTATCGCCTCATTAATGTCACTGATGACAAGAGTCCAGCGCCTCACTGATGTCACTGATGATGGAGTCCATCGCCTCATTAATGTCACTGATGACAAGAGCCCATCGCCTCACTGATGTCAATGATGACGGAGTCCATCGCTTCATTAATGTCACTGATGACAAAGAGTACAGCACCTCACTGATGTCACTCTTGACAAGAGTCCAGCGCCTCACTGATGTCACTGATAACAGAGTCCAACGCACCACTGATGTCACTGATGACGGAGTCCATCGCCTCATTAAGCCACTGATGACAAGAGTCCAGCGCCTCACTGATGTCATTGATGACAGAGTCCATCGCCTCATTAATGTCACTGATGACAAGAGTCCAGCGCCTCACTGATGTCACTTTTGACAAGAGTCCAGCGCCTCACTGATGTCACTGATGACAGAGTCCAACGCCTCACTGATGTCACTGATAACAGAGTCCATTGGTTCATAAATGTCACTGATGACAGAGTCGAGCGCCTCACTGATGTCACTGATGATGGAGCCCATCGCCTCATTAATGTCACTGATGACAAGAGTCCAGCGCCTCACTGATCTCATTGATGACGGAGTCCATCGCCTCATTAATGTCACTGATGACAAGAGTTCAGCGCCTCACTGATGTCACTCTTGACAAGAGTCCAGTGCCTCACTGATGTCATTGATAACGGAGTCCAACGCCTCACTGATGTCACTGATAACGGAGTCCATCGCTTCATTAATATCACTGATGACAAGAGTCCAGTGCCTCACTGATGTCACTGATGACGGAGTCCATCACCTCATTAATGTCACTGATGACAAGAGTCCAGCGCCTCACTGATGTCACTGATGACAGAGTCCATCCCTTCATTAATGTCAATGATGACAAGAGTCCAGCGCCTCACTGATCTCATTGATGACGGAGTCCATCGCCTCATTAATGTCACTGATGACAAGAGTTCAGCGCCTCACTGATGTCACTCTTGACAAGAGTCCAGTGCCTCACTGATGTCATTGATAACGGAGTCCAACGCCTCACTGATGTCACTGATAACAGAGTCCATCACTTCATTAATATCACTGATGACAAGAGTCCAGCGCCTCACTGATGTCACTGATGATGGAGTCCATCACCTCATTAATATCACTGATGAAAAGAGTCCAGCGCCTCACTGATGTCACTGATGACGGAGTCCATCGCCTCATTAATGTCACTGATGAAAAGAGTCCAGCGCCTCACTGATGTCACTGATGATGAAGTCCATCGCTTCAATAATGTCACTGATGACAAGAGTCCAGCGCCTCACTGATGTCACTGATGATAGAGTCTATCGCCTCATTAATGTCACTGATGACAAGAGTCCAGCGCCTCACTGATGTCACTGATGATGGAGTCCATCCCCTCATTAATGTCAGTGATGACAAGAGCCCATCGCCTCACTGATGTCAATGATGACGGAGTCCATCGCTTCATTAATGTCACTGATGACAAAGAGTACAGCACCTCACTGATGTCACTCTTGACAAGAGTCCAGCGCCTCACTGATGTCACTCATAACAGAGTCCAATGCACCACTGATGTCACTTATGACGGAGTCCATCGCCTCATAAAGCCACTGATGACAAGAGTCCAGCGCCTCACTGTTGTCATTGATGACAGAGTCCATCGCCTCACTAATGTCACTGATGACAAGAGTCCAGCGCCTCACTGATGTCACTTTTGACAAGAGTCCAGCGCCTCACTGATGTCACTGATGACAGAGTCCAACGCCTCACTGAAGTCACTAATAACAGAGTCCATTGCTTCATAAATGTCACTGATGGCAGAGTCGAGCGCCTCACTGATGTCACTGATGATGGAGCCCATCGCCTCATTAATGTCACTGATGACAAGAGTCCAGCGCCTCACTGATGTCACTGATGACGGAGTCCATCGCTTCATTAATGCCACTGATGACAAGAGTCCAGCGCCTCACTGATCTCATTGATGACAGAGTCCATCGCCTCATTAATGTCACTGATGACAAGAGTCCAGCTCCTCACTGACGTCACTCTTGACAAGAGTCCAGTGCCTCACTGATGTCATTGATAACGGAGTCCAACGCCTCACTGATGTCACTGATAACGCAGTCCATCGCTTCATTAATATCACTGATGACAAGAGTCCAGCGCCTCACTGATGTCACTGATGATGGAGTCCATCACCTCATTAATGTCACTGATGAAAAGAGTCCAGCGCCTCACTGATGTCACTGATGACGGAGTCCATCGCTTCGTTAATGTCACTGATGACAAGAGTCCAGCGCCTCACTGATGTCACTGATGACTGAGTCCATCGCTTCATTAATGTCACTGATGACAAGAGTCCAGCGCCTCACTGATGTCACTGATGACAGAGTCCATCCCTTCATTAATGTCAATGATGACAAGAGTCCAGCGCCTCACTGATCTCATTGATGACGGAGTCCATCGCCTCATTAATGTCACTGATGACAAGAGTTCAGCGCCTCACTGATGTCACTCTTGACAAGAGTCCAGTGCCTCACTGATGTCATTGATAACGGAGTCCAACGCCTCACTGATGTCACTGATAACGGAGTCCATCGCTTCATTAATATCACTGATGACAAGAGTCCAGCGCCTCACTGATGTCACTGATGACGGAGTCCATCACCTCATTAATATCACTGATGACAAGAGTCCAGCGCCTCACTGATGTCACTGATGACGGAGTCCATCACCTCATTAATGTCACTGATGAAAAGAGTCCAGCGCCTCACTGATGTCACTGATGACGGAGTCCATCGCTTCATTAATGTCACTGATGACAAGAGTCCAGCGCCTCACTGATGTCACTGATGACTGAGTCCATCGCTTCATTAATGTCACTGATGACAAGAGTCCAGCGCCTCACTGATGTCACTGATGACTGAGTCCATCGCTTCATTAATGTCACTGATGACAAGAGTCCAGCGCCTCACTGATGTCACTGATGATAGAGTCTATCGCCTCATTAATGTCACTGATGACAAGAGTCCAGCGCCTCACTGATGTCACTGATGATGGAGTCCAGCGCCTCACTGATGTCACTGATGATAAAGTGTATCGCCTCATTAATGTCACTGATGACAAGAGTCCAGCGCCTCACTGATGTCACTGATGATGGAGTCCATCGCTTCATTAATGTCACTGATGACAAGAGCCCATCGCCTCACTGATGTCAATGATGACGGAGTCCATCGCTTCATTAATGTCACTGATGACAAAGAGTACAGCACCTTACTGATGTCACTCTTGACAAGAGTCCAGCGCCTCACTGATGTCACTGATAACAGAGTCCAACGCACCACTGATGTCACTGATGACGGAGTCGATCGCCTCATTAAGCCACTGATGACAAGAGTCCAGCGCCTCACTGATGTCATTGATGACAGAGTCCATCGCCTCATTAATGTCACTGATGACAAGAGTCCAGCGCCTCACTGATGTCACTTTTGACAAGAGTCCAGCGCCTCACTGATGTCACTGATGACAGAGTCCAACGCCTCACTGATGTCACTGATAACAGAGTCCATTGGTTCATAAATGTCACTGATGACAGAGTCGAGCGCCTCACTGATGTCACTGATGATGGAGCCCATCGCCTCATTAATGTCACTGATGACAAGAGTCCAGCGCCTCACTGATGTCACTGATGACAGAGTCCATCGCTTCATTAATGCCACTGATGACAAGAGTCCAGCGCCTCACTGATGTCACTGATGTCACTGATGATGGAGTCCATCACTTCTTTAATGTCACTGATGACAAGAGTCCAGCGCCTCACTGATCTCATTGATGGTGGAGTCAATGGCCTCCACCATTGGCGGAGAAGCAGTAACGATGTGCGAGTTATTGTTGCAGTCACGGTAATGTGCCTTTATTCTTCTGAGTAATAATTTAAGTTTAGTAGTGTCAGTTTGGTAAACAAAAGAGTGGGTATTGAAGAAGCCCAGTTGTTAATTCTTACGTCTAACTCAACATGGTTGTTATGGTTCTTAAGTAGTGAAGTGACAACAAGAAGAGATGATGCCCGGCCTGGACACTTCTGCTTCCCTCCCTCACTCTGTCTAATGTCTCATATATTATTGCTAACAATTAGGCCGGGTAATTTCTTCTTGAGCAGCTGTCATTTCAGTTGACTTAAGAAAGGGAATATTATTTTCTTGGGAAAGACATTAGGCTATCTACATTTCTCTTGTTGCTGTTGTTTTTTCTTGTTTTTTTTATTGTTTTTTCTTGTTCTTTTTCTTATTTTTCTTGATTTTCTTGTTGTTTTTCTTGTATTTTTCATGTTGTTTTTCTTGTTGTTGTTGTTTTCTAGGAGTGAGACGTTAAAGGGAAAATATTCGGTAGAGACTCATAGGGAAGTTAAGAAATGTTATGGAAGCTTCTGTAAGTCCTGTACTTGACCGTAGTAACCTGGACTCGCCGCTCACAGCTGCTCAGTGTAACAAATATCAATAATGTTAGAATGAGCTGTAAATGCCGACAGAATGATAGGTAAATTGAAACAGATGCAAGTAATGTAGTATTTTATCGTGGCTACGTTTCGCTTCCCAAGACAGGCTTGATGAAGCTCCTGGAGAGCGAAGCGTTGCAACAGTAAAATGTTAAGTGGTTGGTTCTGTGTCCATTTACATAAAATACAGCAAATGATTCCTTAACTCTTAGAGTTGCATTAAGAAACAAGTTTTCGGGTCGTGAGTGAGGAAAGATGTGAGAAACCACATGAGTGGCCGGAGTATAAGTTAACTGGTCAACCGGAACAGAATAAAACCAGCTATATTGTGCCCTGTCAGGCTCCAGAGGACATCTTAGAGATCTCGTGATTAACTGAGGAAGGTCACTATTCAACTCCAAATCTAGCAATTAGTACTTGTTTATTACCGTACGTTAGTCTACCAGTTACCCAGAAGCAGCGCCCATCCATGCTATCAACTCTAGGGTCATTGTAAATGGGTGTATCCTAGTCCACCCAGTAAGATCATGGATCATATTCTCAGTTGACAGATTTTGGGGAGACTTTGTGCTACTGGATTATTATGAGCACAGGTGTAGTCTAAGTCTGCACACCTGGCTGTAACACAATAACAGGACACATGGCTGTAACACAATAACTGCACACCCGGCTGTAATACAATAACTGCACACCTGGCAGTAACACAATAACTGCACACCTGGGTGTAACACAATAACTGCACACCTGGCTGTAATACAATAACTGCACACCTGGCTGTAACACAATAACTGCACACCTGGCTGTAACACAAAAACTGCACACCTGGCTGTAACACAATAACTGCACACCTGGCTGTAACACAATAACTGCACACCTGGCTGTAACACAATAACTGCACACCTGGCTGTAATACAATAACTGCACACCTGGCTGTAACACAATAACTGCACACCTGGCTGTAACACAAAAACTGCACACCTGGCTGTAACACAATAACTGCACACCTGGCTGTAACACAATAACTGCACACCTGGCTGTAACACAATAACTGCACACCCGGCTGTAATACAATAACTGCACACCTGGCTGTAATACAATAACTGCACACCTGGCTGTAACACAATAACTGCACACCTGGCTGTAATACAATAACTGCACACCTGGCTGTAATACAATAACTGCACACCTGGCTGTAACACAATAACTGCACACCTGGCTGTAATACAATAACTGCACACCTGGCTGTAATACAATAACTGCACACCTGGCTGTAACACAATAACTGCACACCTGGCTGTAACACAATAACTGCACACCTGGCTGTAACACAATAACTGCACACCTGGCTGTAACACAATAACTGCACACCTGGCTGTAACACAATAACTGCACACCTGGCTGTAACACAATAATTGCACACCCGGCTGTAATACAATAACTGCACACCTGGCTGTAATACAATAACTGCACACCTGGCTGTAACACAATAACTGCACACCTGGCTGTAATACAATAACTGCACACCTGGCTGTAATACAATAACTGCACACCTGGCTGTAACACAATAACTGCACACCTGGCTGTAATACAATAACTGCACACCTGGCTGTAATACAATAACTGCACACCTGGCTGTAACACAATAACTGCACACCTGGCTGTAACACAATAACTGCACACCTGGCTGTAACACAATAACTGCACACCTGGCTGTAACACAATAACTGCACACCTGGCTGTAACACAATAACTGCACACCTGGCTGTAACACAATAACTGCACACCTGGCTGTAACACAATAACTGCACACCTGGCTGTAACACAATAACTGCACACATGGCTGTAACACAATAACTGCACACCTGGCTGTAACACAATAACTGCACACCTGGCTGTAATACAATAACTGCACACCTGGCTGTAACACAATAACTGCACACCTGGCTGTAACACAATAACTGCACACCTGGCTGTAACACAATAACTGCACACCTGGCTGTAACACAATAACTGCACACCTGGCTGTAACACAATAACTGCACACCTGGCTGTAACACAATAGCTGCACACCTGGCTGTAACACAATAACTGCACACCTGGCTGTAACACAATAACTGCACACCTGGCTGTAACACAATAACTGCACACCTGGCTGTAACACAATAACTGCACACCTGGCTGTAACACAATAACTGCACACCCGGCTGTAATACAATAACTGCACACCTGGCTGTAACACAATAACTGCACACCTGGCTGTAACACAATAACTGCACACCTGGCTGTAACACAATAACTGCACACCTGGCTGTAACACAATAACTGCACACCTGGCTGTAACACAATAGCTGCACACCTGTAATACAATAACTGCACACCTGGCTGTAATACAATAACTGCACACCTGGCTGTAACACAATAACTGCACACCTGGCTGTAACCTGGCTGTAACACAATAACTGCACATACAATAACTGCACACCTGGGTGTAATACAATCACTGCACACCTGGCTGTAATACAATAACTGCACACCTGGCTGTAACACAATAACTGCACACATGGCTGTAACACAATAACTGCACACCTGGCTGTAACACAATAACTGCACACCTGGCTGTAACACAATAACTGCACACCTGGCTGTAACACAATAACTGCACACCTGGCTGTAACACAATAACTGCACACCTGGCTGTAACACAATAACTGCACACCTGGCTGTAACACAATAACTGCACACCTGGCTGTAACACAATAACTGCACACCTGGCTGTAACACAATAACTGCACACCTGGCTGTAACACAATAACTGCACACCTGGCTGTAACACAATAACTGCACACCTGGCTGTAACACAATAACTGCACACCTGGCTGTAACACAATAACTGCACACCTGGCTGTAACACAATAACTGCACAATAACTGCACACCTGGCTGTAACACAATAACTGCACACCTGGCTGTAACACAATAACTGCACACCTGGCTGTAACACAATAACTGCACACCTGGCTGTAACACAATAACTGCACACCTGGCTGTAACACAATAACTGCACACCTGGCTGTAACACAATAACTGCACACCTGGCTGTAACACAATAACTGCACACCTGGCTGTAACACAATAACTGCACACCTGGCTGTAACACAATAACTGCACACACAATAACTGCACACCTGGCTGTAACACAATAACTGCAACCTGGCTGTAACACAATAACTGCACACCTGGCTGTAACACAATAACTGCACACCTGGCTGTAACACAATAACTGCACACATGGCTGTAACACAATAACTGCACACCTGGCTGTAACACAATAACTGCACACCTGGCTGCAATACAATAACAACTTAGGAACCAGCTGAAAGGCAGCAGAGCACCTGTTTGTATTTCTTTCGCTAAAAATAAGCTGGTATTCACACTATATATATATATATATATATATATATATATATATATATATATATATATATATATATATATATGTATATATATATATATATATATATATATATATATATATATATATATATATATATATATATATATATATATATATATATATATATATATATATATATATATATATATATATATGCAATAGGTAGGAGGCAGGAGGTTGGTAGACAGCAACCACCTAGGGAGGTACTACCGTCCTGCCAAGTGAGTGTAAAACTGAAGCCTGTAATTGTTTTACATGATGGTAGGATTGCTGGTGTCTTTTTTTTCTGTCTCATAAACATGCAAGATTTCAGGTACGTCTTGCTACTTCTACTTACACTTAGGTCAGACTACACATACATGTACAAGCACATATATACACACCCCTCTGGGTTTTCTGGTATTTTCTTTCTAGTTCTTGTTCTTGTTTATTTCCTCTTATCTCCATGGGGATGTGGAACAGAATTCTTCCTCCGTAAGCCATGCGTGTTGTAAGAGGCGACTAAAATGCCGGGAGCAAGGGGCTAGTAACCCCTTCTCCTGTATAAATTACTGAATTTGAAAAGAGAAACTTTGGTTTTCTTTCTGGGCCACCCTGCCTCAGTGGGATACGGCTGGTTTGTTGAAAGAAAGATATATGTATATATATATATATATATATATATATATATATATATATATATATATATATATATATATATATATATATATATATATATATATATATATATATATATATATATATATATATATATATATATATATATATATATATATATATATATATATATATATATATATATATATATATATATATATATATATATATATATATATATTAAACACATGGACACCAGGCTGAGGGACTGATTACCTCAAACTCCTCATCTTCCACCATTCTGCTCTGTATCAGATTGAAGAAGCCACTGGTTGGAGAAACGTTTCCAAAATAAAGATTTCAAAATGTTTCACAAGTGTTTCATTTATCAGTTTTCTGAAGCATTTATCCTCTCCCTCTTGTATTGTTTGGTGTGTGTGACTGTGCCACAAGTGGGAGGCTTCCCTTCATTTGAGTTTGTTTGTTGGTTCTCCGTAAGAGGATCATTGAAGGTCATGGAAAGAGTGTTTTCTGGGACTGCTGTGGAAGACCGCAATGTCTAGACCATTCAACAAATGGCTGGAGAACATTTAAAAAGGTGCAGAAGAGAATGAAGTTATGACATGGGACTGTTTAAAGTCTCTGGAAACGTAATCACTCTTTAGACCGCTGGTTTCTAAGATGCATTATAACTTACTCCAGGAAAATCCTAGAGGAACACGTCCCAAATCTGCACGGAGAAAACATTCCCTATAAAAGCAAATATTCTGCAGGCGGTGCCGTGAGTACGCTAAGAAATAACGCAATAAGCTTCAGGAGCCCAAGACTGTTCAACTGCCTCCCAGCATACATAAGACGAGATTACCAATAGACCCCTGACTGTCTTCAGGAACGATCTGGACAGGCACCTAAAGTCAGTACCTGACCAGCCGGGCTGTGGTTCGTACATAGAATTGCGTGCAGCCAGCAGTAACAGCATGCTTGATCAGGCCCTGATCCACCACGAGGCCTAGTCATGGACCGGGCCGCGGGTCGTTGACCCCTGCAACACCCTCCAGGTAGACTTCAGGCATGACATGACACTAAAGTTTAATGTTCTTTTCAAACCGACGATATGATGCTGGTACAACAACCTGCAGTCACACCCAGTAAACTTGCAGTCACACCCTGTAAACTTGCAGTCACACCCAGTAAACTTGCAGTCACACCCAGTAAACTTGCAGTCACACCCAGTAAACTTGCAGTCACACCCAGTAAACTTGCAGTCACACCCAGTAAACTTGCAGTCACACCCAGTAAACTTACAGTCACACCCAGTAAACTTGCAGTCACACCCAGTAAACTTGCAGTCACACACAGTTATAACGGGTTTGTTTGGTAGGCTGTAGCAAGCGGGTGATTAATGAGACGTCTTCGGAGGCTTCTTACTTTATTGTTAAGTCGTGGTGGGTACACAGGCTTGTGTGTTTGTGCCCATGGCCCGGGCAGGGCCATCCCACGAGAGAGAGCTGGGAGGCCTTGTGTCTTGCTGCTAGGCCGCTGTGAGAGTGAGGGAGAGGCAAGTCTGGGCATACTGAAGTGGCAAGGCCTATAGGTGGCAGCACCAGCATGGCGCGAAATATGAACTAAGCTGGCAGACAGCATGGGATGTCTGTGCAGACAGTACAGGCTGTCTACATACGCTCGGCCACCTACTGCGCGTCGTCCCGACGCGACAATACTGGTAATAAAGGAAACTCGGTCTCTCTCTCGTAGGAACAGGGCACAGAACACAAAATAAAAACATATATATACATATGAACATGGAAAAAAAACTTCCTACAGGGAAGGAAGAAAAAAACATGTGGGGTGTGCTAAACATCGTGGTCAAAGGCAGTGAGCGTCGAAGGGCATCACTGCACGCCTTCCTGCGTCTGGACAGATACTGCAACACAGGAGACATCGCTGCGGCTGAGCTGTGACGTAACAGGGTACGGTCTCCTCTGGAACGGTGAAGCAGTCATCGTAGGAGTCGCTGCAGGTTTTCATTCAACCTGGGGCACGACATGCTGGTGCCCTCGAGTGAGGCGTCGACAAAACTCGGCAACTGGGCAGGACTTCTGGCAAGCGACTCAGGAGGACACTTCTCGACTGGTACTGTCGCTGGGCTGTCACTGCCGGCGAGCGTGGAGCGAGTTGTGGAGCGAGTCGTGGCAGAGACGACTGGGCGAAACATCTGGGAGTCGTAACATCATACACCAGACTGCAGTGAGAGAGCTAGCAGTCAAAGTGACATCTTCTTTGTGCAGGCTGCTCACTGAAGCTTGTGACACGAGGCTGACACAGCGCCTGCCGACAGGCCTGACTGCGGCTTGGCGAGTATCATCTCTCGACAGTTGGAGTTACAGCAGAGGTTAGTCTAAGCGTCCCCAGACTTGTTTCTCTACATATAACTGCACTCTGACAGTCTGGAGGTGAAGTGAAACATCTCGACAGGAATCGTAGCAGGTACGATTCTGCAGAACATCACGAGCGACGAGCATAAAAGCTTTCTGTACAAGAGGGCTCATACGCTCAGGGCTGAGTAATCAGCTGTCAAACACACTGGTCACACGGGTGACTTAACACAGTGGTGCTACTCAGGTCTGGCTCAGACCTCACTGGACACACAGAAACTTTAAAAACACACCGCAGTACAACATGGCTTAAACTAGCAAATGATGCTTTTCTGTGCACAAAACTGACACTAAGACATACTAAAATGTGAGAACACTGACTGAGAGGAATTAACACACGACATATATCTTCTCTCGATCTTCTCGACAATACTGAAATAATTACTGAACACTCGATGGTGACATCATGTGATGTCAGGTGTGATGTCGCGAGGTGACGTCAGCAGCACTGTGACGTCAGCAGACATCTCGAGGTGACGTCAGGCAGACATCATGACGTCATGAAGTCGGGCAGCATCGTGGGTGACGTCAATGTGATGCGGGCAGCAGACCACAGCATGTGGCCTGGGACATCTGGTAACTCAGGTAGCTCGTAGGTCTACGTGACATCGCCCACACCCACGTGGCGTCGTGATCCACGTGGTGTCGTGATCTATGTGGCATGCTGATCCACGTAGCTTCGAGTGGCCTCGGGCACTCGGATACACAGCTCTGGCAATGAATCACACGAAAAACAGCAGAAAACACAACAGAGGGAGTGGGCAGTGGTGAGTGGTGTATGGTAGACGGGTGAGCGTGAGTAGGGCGAGCATAGGCAAGGTGAGGAACAGCCACTTCCTCTCCTCTCCTCCCCCACCCACAAATACGTAGAGAACTCACACTGGACGCAGAAATCACCACAAAACTCACCTCTGTCTTGCTGAAACAGCTGTGCTGAGCTGAACAACAACAGCAACATACAAGTGACGCTGAACACGTGACTTGAGAAACAGCATGGGATACTGTAGCGTGGGACGCTGTAGCGTGGAACGCTGTAGCGTGGGGTCACTGTGACGCCACTCACAATTCTCAAAGAAATTCGGCAAATTTCGGCTGGATCCTCCTTGTACCTGTGTCTGGATGCGCAAAGGTGCAAACACGACATCAGGATAACTCGTTGAGAGACGGATGCTTCTTGTATGGGATGATGAAGTGAAGATGACTTCATCCCTCTTCCTTCCTCCCTTTGGGCAAACACACTGCTGCGACCACTGCTGGTACCAATATAACGAGTTTGTTTGGTATTCTGGTAGCGGGTGGTTAATGATACGTCTTCGGAGGCTTCTTACTTTATTCTTAAGTAGTGGTGGGTACACAGGCTTGTGTTGTGCCCATGGCACGGGCAGGGCCATGCCACGAGAGGAGCTAGGAGTAGGCCTTGTGTCTTGCTGCTAGGCCGCTGTGAGAGTGAGGGAGAACCAAGTCTGGGCATACTGAAGTGGCAAGGCCTATAGGTGGCAGCACCAGCATGGCGCGAAATATGAATTAAGCTGGCAGACAGCATGGGCTGTCTGTACAGACAGTACAGGCTGTCTACACAGTAAACTTGCAGTCACACCCAGTAAACTTACAGTCACACACAGTAAACTTACAGTCACACACAGTAAACTTGGAGTCACACCCAGTAAACTTACAGTCACACCAAGTAAACTTACAGTCACACCCAGTAAACTTGCAGTCACAACCAGTAAACTTGGAGTCACACCCGGTAAACTTGCAGTCACCCACAGTAAACTTGCAATCACACCCAGTAAACTTACAGTCACACCCAGTAAACTTGCAGTCACACCCAGTAAACTTGGAGTCACACCCGGTAAACTTGCAGTCACCCCCAGTAAACTTGCAGTCACACACACTAAACTTGCAGTCACCCCCAGTAAACTTGCAGTCACACCCAGTAAACTTGCAGTCACACACAGTAAACTTGCAGTCACACCCAGTAAACTTGCAGTCACACCCAGTAAACTTACAGTCACACACAGTAAACTTACAGTCACACACAGTAAACTTGCAGTCACACCCAGTAAACTTGCAGTCACACACACTAAACTTGCAGTCACCCCCAGTAAACTTGCAGTCACACCCAGTAAACTTGCAGTCACACACAATAAACTTGCAGTCACACCCAGTAAACTTATAGTCACAATCAGTAAACTTGCAGTCACACCCAGTAAACTTGCAGTCACACACAGTAAACTTACAGTCACACACAGTAAACTTGCAGTCACACCCAGTAAACTTACAGTCACACCCAGTAAACTTGCAGTCACACACAGTAAACTTAAAGTCACACACAGTAAACATGCAGTCACACCCAGTAAACTTACAGTCACACACAGTAAACTTACAGTCACACACAGTAAACTTACAGTCACACACAGTAAACTTACAGTCACACCAAGTAAACTTACAGTCACACACAGTAAACTTACAGTCACACACAGTAAACTTACAGTCACACCCAGTAAACTTACAGTCACACACAGTAAACTTGCAGTCACACCCAGTAAACTTGCAGTCACACCCAGTAAACTTAGTCACACCCAGTAAACTTGCAGTCACACCCAGTAAACTTGCAGTCACACCCAGTAAACTTGTAGTCACCCCCAGTAAACTTGCAGTCACACCCAGTAAACTTAGTCACACCCAGTAAACTTGCAGTCACACCCAGTAAACTTAGTCACACCCAGTAAACTTGTAGTCACCCCCAGTAAACTTACAGTCACACACAGTAAACTCGTAGTCACCCCCAGTAAACTTGCAGTCACACCCAGTAAACTTGCAGTCACTCCCAGTAAACTTGTAGTCACCCCCAGTAAACTTGCAGTCACACCCAGTAAACTTGCAGTCACACCCAGTAAACTTGTAGTCACCCCCAGTAAACTTGCAGTCACACCCAGTAAACTTGCAGTCACACCCAGTAAATTTGTAGTCACCCCTAGTAAACTTGCAGTCACCCCCAGTAAACTTGCAGTCACACCCAGTAAACTTGTAGTCACCCCCAGTAAACTTGCAGTCACACCCAGTAAACTTGTAGTCACCCCCAGTAAACTTGCAGTCACACCCAGTAAACTTGTAGTCACACCCAGTAAACTTGTAGTCACACCCAGTAAACTTACAGTCACACCCAGTAAACTTGCAGTCACACCCAGTAAACTTGTAGTCACACCCAGTAAACTTGTAGTCACACCCAGTAAACTTGTAGTCACCCCCAGTAAACTTGCAGTCACACCCAGTAAACTTGTAGTCACACCAAGTAAACTTACAGTCACACCCAGTAAACTTACAGTCACCCCCAGTAAACTTGCAGTAACACCCAGTAAACTTACAGTCACACACAGTAAACTTACAGTCACACCCAGTAAACTTGCAGTCACACCCAGTAAACTTACAGTCACACCCAGTAAACTTACAGTCACACCCAGTAAACTTGCAGTCACACCCAGTAAACTTACAGTCACACCTAGTAAACTTACAGTCACACACAGTAAACTTACAGTCACACACAGTAAACTTGCAGTCACACCCAGTAAACTTACAGTCACACCCAGTAAACTTGTAGTCACAACCAGTAAACTTGCAGTAACACACAGTAAACTTACAGTCACACCCAGTAAACTTGCAGTCACACCCAGTAAACTTACAGTCACACCCAGTAAACTTGCAGTCACCCCCAGTAAACTTGCAGTCACCCCCAGTAAACTTGCAGTCACACCCAGTAAACTTGCAGTCACACCCAGTAAACTTGCAGTCACACCCAGTAAACTTACAGTCACACCCAGTAAACTTGCAGTCACCCCCTGTAAACTTGCAGTCACACACAGTAAACTTGCAGTCACACCCAGTAAACTTACAGTCACACCCAGTAAACTTACAGTCACACCCAGTAAACTTACAGTCTCACCCAGTAAACTTACAGTCACACCCAGTAAACTTACAGTCACACCCAGTAAACTTGCAGTCACTCCCAGTAAACTTGTAGTCACCCCCAGTAAACTTACAGTCACACCCAGTAAACTTACAGTCACACCCAGTAAACTTACAGTCACCCCCAGTAAACTTGTAGTCACACCCAGTAAACTTGTAGTCACCCCCAGTAAACTTACAGTCACCCCCAGTAAACTTGCAGTCACACCCAGTAAACTTGTAGTCACACCCAGTAAACTTGTAGTCACCCCCAGTAAACTTACAGTCACCCCAGTAAACTTGTAGTCACACCCAGTAAACTTGTAGTCACCCCCAGTAAACTTACAGTCACACCCAGTAAACTTACAGTCACACCCAGTAAACTTACAGTCACCCCCAGTAAACTTGTAGTCACACCCAGTAAACTTGTAGTCACCCCCAGTAAACTTGCAGTCACCCCCAGTAAACTTGCAGTCACACCCAGTAAACTTCTAGTCACCCCCAGTAAACTTACAGTCACACCCAGTAAACTTACAGTCACACCCAGTAACCTTGTAGTCACCCCCAGTAAACTTACAGTCACACCAAGTAAACTTACAGTCACACCCAGTAAATTTGTAGTCACCCCCAGTAAACTTGCAGTCACCCCCAGTAAACTTGTAGTCACACCCAGTAAACTTGTAGTCACCCCCAGTAAACTTACAGTCACACCCAGTAAACTTACAGACACACCCAGTAAACTTACAGTCACACCCAGTAAACTTACAGTCACACCCAGTTAACTTACAGTCACAACCAGTAAACTTACAGTCACACCCAGTAAACTTACAGTCACACCCAGTAAACTTACAGTCACACCCAGTAAACTTACAGTCACAACCAGTAAACTTACAGTCACACCCAGTAAACTTACAGTCACCCCCAGTAAACTTGCAGTCACACACAGTAAACTTGTAGTCACCCCCAGTAAACTTGCAGTCACACCCAGTAAACTTGCAGTCAGACACAGTAAACTTGGAGTCACACCCAGTAAACTTGCAGTCACACCCAGTAAACTTACAGTCACACCCAGTAAACTTGCAGTCACACCCAGTAAACTTACAGTCACACACAGTAAACTTGTAGTCACACCCAGTAAACTTACAGTCACACCCAGTAAATTTACAGTCACACCCAGTAAACTTGCAGTCACACCCAGAAAACTTGCAGTCACACCCAGTAAACTTAGTCACACCCAGTAAACTTGCAGTCACCCCCAGTAAACTTGCAGTCACACCCAGTAAACTTAGTCACACCCAGTAAACTTGCAGTCACCCCCAGTAAACTTGCAGTCACACCCAGTAAACTTCCAGTCACACCCAGTAAACTTGCAGTCACACCCAGTAAACTTGCAGTCACACCCAGTAAACTTAGTCACACCCAGTAAACTTGCAGTCACCCCCAGTAAACTTGCAGTCACACCCAGTAAACTTCCAGTCACACCCAGTAAACTTGCAGTCACCCCCAGTAAACTTGCAGTCACACCCAGTAAACTTGCAGTCACACCCAGTAAACTTGCAGTCACCCCCAGTAAACTTGCAGTCACACCCAGTAAACTTAGTCACACCCAGTAAACTTGCAGTCACACCCAGTAAACTTGCAGTCACACCCAGTAAACTTGCAGTCACCCCCAGTAAACTTGCAGTCACACCCAGTAAACTTGTAGTCACACCCAGTAAACTTGCAGTCACACCCAGTAAACTTAGTCACACCCAGTAAACTTGCAGTCACACCCAGTAAACTTACAGTCACTCCCAGTAAACTTGGAGTCACACCCAGTAAACTTACAGTCACACACAGTAAACTTGCAGTCACACCCAGTAAACTTACAGTCACACCCAGTAAACTTGGAGTCACACCCAGTAAACTTGGAGTCACACCCAGTAAACTTGCAGTCACACCCAGTAAACTTACAGTCACACACACTAAACTTGGAGTCACACCCAGTAAACTTGGAGTCACACCCAGTAAACTTGCAGTCACACCCAGTAAACTTGCAGTCACACCCAGTAAACTTGGAGTCACACCCAGTAAACTTGGAGTCACACCCAGTAAACTTGCAGTCACACCCAGTAAACTTGGAGTCACACCCAGTAAACTTATAGTCACACCCAGTAAACTTGCAGTCACACCCAGTAAACTTACAGTCACACCCAGTAAACTTGGAGTCACACCCAGTAAACTTGCAGTCACACCCAGTAAACTTGCAGTCACACCCAGTAAACTTGGAGTCACACCCAGTAAACTTGGAGTCTCACCAAGTAAACTTGGAGTCACACCCATTAAACTTGCAGTCACACCCAGTAAACTTACAGTCACACCCAGTAAACTTGGAGTCACACCCAGTAAACTTGGAGTCACACCCAGTAAACTTGCAGTCACACCCAGTAAACTTACAGTCACACCCAGTAAACTTACAGTCACACCCAGTAAACTTGCAGTCACACACAGTAAACATGCAGTCACACACAGTAAACTTACAGTCACACCCAGTAAACTTGCAGTCACACCCAGTAAACTTACAGTCACACCCAGTAAACTTACAGTCACACCCAGTAAACTTACAGTCACACCCAGTAAACTTGGAGTCACACCCAGTAAACTTGGAGTCACACCCAGTAAACTTGCAGTCACACACAGTAAACTTACAGTCACACCCAGTAAACTTGGAGTCACACCCAGTAAACTTACAGTCACACACAGTAAACTTACAGTCAAACCCAGTAAACTTGCAGTCACACACAGTAAACTTGCAGTCACACACAGTAAACTTACAGTCACACCCAGTAAACTTACAGTCACACCCAGTAAACTTACAGTCATACCCAGTAAACTTGCAGTCACACCCAGTAAACTTACAGTCACACCCAGTAAACTTACAGTCACACCCAGTAAACTTGCAGTCACACCCAGTAAACTTACAGTCACACCCAGTAAACTTACAGTCACACCCAGTAAACTTACAGTCACACCCAGTAAACTTACAGTCACACCCAGTAAACTTACAGTCACACCCAGTAAACTTGCAGTCACACACAGTAAACTTGCAGTCACACACAGTAAACTTAGTCACACACAGTAAACTTGCAGTCACACCCAGTAAACTTACAGTCACACCCAGTAAACTTACAGTCACACCCAGTAAACTTACAGTCACACCCAGTAAACTTACAGTCACACCCAGTAAACTTACAGTCACACCCAGGAAACTTACAGTCACACCCAGTAAACTTACAGTCACACCCAGTAAACTTGGAGTCACACCCAGTAAACTTGGAGTCACACCCAGTAAACTTGCAGTCACACACAGTAAACTTACAGTCACACCCAGTAAACTTGGAGTCACACCCAGTAAACTTGCAGTCACACCCAGTAAACTTACAGTCACACCCAGCAAACTTGCAGTCACACACAGTAAACTTGCAGTCACACACAGTAAACTTACAGTCACACCCAGTAAACTTACAGTCACACCCAGTAAACTTACAGTCACACCCAGTAAACTTGCAGTCACACCCAGTAAACTTGCAGTCACACCCAGTAAACTTACAGTCACACCCAGTAAACTTACAGTCACACCCAGTAAACTTACAGTCACACCCAGTAAACTTACAGTCACACCCAGTAAACTTACAGTCACACCCAGTAAACTTGCAGTCACACCCAGTAAACTTACAGTCACACCCAGTAAACTTACAGTCACACCCAGTAAACTTGCAGTCACACACAGTAAACTTGCAGTCACACCGAGTAAACTTACAGTCACACCCAGTAAACTTACAGTCACACCCAGTAAACTTACAGTCTCACCCAGTAAACTTACAGTCATACCCAGTAAACTTACAGTCACACACAGTAAACTTGCACTCACACCCAGTAAACTTACAGTCACACACAGTAAACTTGCACTCACACCCAGTAAACTTACAGTTACACCCAGTAAACTTACAGTCACACCCAGTAAACTTACAGTCACACCCAGTAAACTTACAGTCACACACTGTAAACTTGCACTCACACCCAGTAAACTTACAGTCACACACAGTAAACTTGCACTCACACCCAGTAAACTTACAGTCACACCCAGTAAACTTGCAGTCACACCCAGTAAACTTACAGTCAAACTCAGTAAACTTACAGTCACACACAGTAAACTTACAGTCACACCCAGTAAACTTACAGTCATACCCAGTAAACTTGGAGTCACACCCAGTAAACTTACAGTCACACCCAGGAAACTTACAGTCACACCCAGTAAACTTGCAGTCACACACAGTAAACTTACAGTCACCCCCAGTAAACTTACAGTCACACCCAGTAAACTTACAGTCACACACAGTAAACTTACAGTCACACCCAGTAAACTTACAGTCACACCCAGTAAACTTGGAGTCACACCCAGTAAACTTTCAGTCACCCCCAGTAAACTTGCAGTCACACCCAGTAAACTTGCAGTCACACCCAGTAAACTTGCAGTCACACCCAGTAAACTTGCAGTCACACCCAGTAAAGTTGCAGTCACACCCAGTAAACTTGCAGTCACACCCAGTAAACTTGCAGTCACACCCAGTAAACTTACAGTCACACCCAGTAAACTTGCAGTCACACCCAGTAAACTTGGAGTCACACCAAGTAAACTTGGAGTCACACCCAGTAAACTTGGAGTCACACTCAGTAAACTTACAGTCACACACAGTAAACTTACAGTCACACCCAGTAAACTTGCAGTCACACCCAGTAAACTTGGAGTCACACCCAGTAAACTTGGAGTCACACCCAGTAAACTTACAGTCACACCCAGGAAACTTGGAGTCACACCCAGTAAACTTGGAGTCACACCCAGTAAACTTACAGTCACACCCAGTAAACTTGGAGTCACACCCAGTAAACTTGGAGTCACACCCAGTAAACTTGCAGTCACACCCAGTAAACTTACAGTCACACCCAGTAAACTTGGAGTCACACCCAGTAAACTTGGAGTCACACCCAGTAAACTTGGAGTCACACCCAGTAAACTTGCAGTCACACCCAGTAAACTTACAGTCACACACAGTAAACTTACAGTCACACCCAGTAAACTTGCAGTCACACCCAGTAAACTTACAGTCACACCCAGTAAATTTACAGTCACACCCAGTAAACTTGCAGTCACACCCAGTAAACTTACAGTCACACCCAGTAAACTTACAGTCACACCCAGTAAACTTGCAGTCACACACAGTAAACTTGCAGTCACACCGAGTAAACTTACAGTCACACCCAGTAAACTTACAGTCACACCCAGTAAACTTACAGTCTCACCCAGTAAACTTACAGTCATACCCAGTAAACTTACAGTCACACACAGTAAACTTGCACTCACACCCAGTAAACTTACAGTCACACACAGTAAACTTGCACTCACACCCAGTAAACTTACAGTTACACCCAGTAAACTTACAGTCACACCCAGTAAACTTACAGTCACACCCAGTAAACTTACAGTCACACACTGTAAACTTGCACTCACACCCAGTAAACTTACAGTCACACACAGTAAACTTGCACTCACACCCAGTAAACTTACAGTCACACCCAGTAAACTTGCAGTCACACCCAGTAAACTTACAGTCACACTCAGTAAACTTACAGTCACACACAGTAAACTTACAGTCACACCCAGTAAACTTACAGTCATACCCAGTAAACTTGGAGTCACACCCAGTAAACTTACAGTCACACCCAGGAAACTTACAGTCACACCCAGTAAACTTGCAGTCACACACAGTAAACTTACAGTCACCCCCAGTAAACTTACAGTCACACCCAGTAAACTTACAGTCACACACAGTAAACTTACAGTCACACCCAGTAAACTTACAGTCACACCCAGTAAACTTGGAGTCACACCCAGTAAACTTTCAGTCACCCCCAGTAAACTTGCAGTCACACCCAGTAAACTTGCAGTCACACCCAGTAAACTTGCAGTCACACCCAGTAAACTTGCAGTCACACCCAGTAAAGTTGCAGTCACACCCAGTAAACTTGCAGTCACACCCAGTAAACTTGCAGTCACACCCAGTAAACTTACAGTCACACCCAGTAAACTTGCAGTCACACCCAGTAAACTTGGAGTCACACCAAGTAAACTTGGAGTCACACCCAGTAAACTTGGAGTCACACTCAGTAAACTTACAGTCACACACAGTAAACTTACAGTCACACCCAGTAAACTTGCAGTCGCACCCAGTAAACTTGGAGTCACACCCAGTAAACTTGGAGTCACACCCAGTAAACTTACAGTCACACCCAGGAAACTTGGAGTCACACCCAGTAAACTTGGAGTCACACCCAGTAAACTTACAGTCACACCCAGTAAACTTGGAGTCACACCCAGTAAACTTGGAGTCACACCCAGTAAACTTGCAGTCACACCCAGTAAACTTACAGTCACACCCAGTAAACTTGGAGTCACACCCAGTAAACTTGGAGTCACACCCAGTAAACTTGGAGTCACACCCAGTAAACTTGCAGTCACACCCAGTAAACTTACAGTCACACACAGTAAACTTACAGTCACACCCAGTAAACTTGCAGTCACACCCAGTAAACTTACAGTCACACCCAGTAAATTTACAGTCACACCCAGTAAACTTGCAGTCACACCCAGTAAACTTACAGTCACACCCAGTAAACTTACAGTCACACACAGTAAACTTACAGTCACACACAGTAAACTTGCAGTCACACCCAGTAAACTTACAGTCACACCCAGTAAACTTGTAGTCACACCCAGTAAACTTGCAGTCACCCCCAGTAAACTTGCAGTCACACCCAGTAAACTTGCAGTCACCCCCAGTAAACTTGCAGTCACACCCAGTAAACTTACAGTCACACCCAGTAAACTTGCAGTCACCCCCAGTAAACTTGCAGTAACACACAGTAAACTTACAGTCACACCCAGTAAACTTGCAGTCACACCCAGTAAACTTACAGTCACACCCAGTAAACTTGCAGTCACCCCCAGTAAACTTGCAGTCCCCCCCAGTAAACTTGCAGTCACACCCAGTAAACTTGCAGTCACACCCAGTAAACTTGCAGTCACACCCAGTAAACTTACAGTCACACCCAGTAAACTTGCAGTCACCCCCAGTAAACTTGCAGTCACACACAGTAAACTTGCAGTCACACCCAGTAAACTTACAGTCACACCCAGTAAACTTACAGTCACACCCAGTAAACTTACAGTCACACCCAGTAAACTTACAGTCACACCCAGTAAACTTACAGTCACACCCAGTAAACTTGCAGTCACTCCCAGTAAACTTGTAGTCACCCCCAGTAAACTTACAGTCACACCCAGTAAACTTACAGTCACACCCAGTAAACTTACAGTCACCCCCAGTAAACTTGTAGTCACACCCAGTAAACTTGTAGTCACCCCCAGTAAACTTACAGTCACCCCCAGTAAACTTGCAGTCACACCCAGTAAACTTGTAGTCACACCCAGTAAACTTGTAGTCACCCCCAGTAAACTTACAGTCAACCCAGTAAACTTGTAGTCACACCCAGTAAACTTGTAGTCACCCCCAGTAAACTTACAGTCACACCCAGTAAACTTACAGTCACACCCAGTAAACTTACAGTCACCCCCAGTAAACTTGTAGTCACACCCAATAAACTTGTAGTCACCCCCAGTAAACTTGCAGTCACCCCCAGTAAACTTGCAGTCACACCCAGTAAACTTGTAGTCACCCCCAGTAAACTTACAGTCACACCCAGTAAACTTACAGTCACACCCAATAACATTGTAGTCACCCCCAGTAAACTTACAGTCACACCCAGTAAACTTACAGTCACACCCAGTAAACTTACAGACACACCCAGTAAACATACAGTCACACCCAGTAAACTTACAGTCACACCCAGTTAACTTACAGTCACAACCAGTAAACTTACAGTCACACCCAGTAAACTTACAGTCACACCCAGTAAACTTACAGTCACACCCAGTAAACTTACAGTCACAACCAGTAAACTTACAGTCATAACCAGTAAACTTACAGTCACCCCCAGTAAACTTGCAGTCACACACAGTAAACTTGTAGTTACCCCCAATAAACTTGCAGTCACACTCAGTAAACTTGCAGTCAGACACAGTAAACTTGGAGTCACACCCAGTAAACTTGCAGTCACACCCAGTAAACTTACAGTCACACCCAGTAAACTTGCAGTCACACCCAGTAAACTTACAGTCACACCCAGTAAACTTGTAGTCACACCCAGTAAACTTACAGTCACACCCAGTAAACTTACAGTCACACCCAGTAAACTTGCAGTCACACCCAGAAAACTTGCAGTCACACCCAGTAAACTTAGTCACACCCAGTAAACTTGCAGTCACCCCCAGTAAACTTGCAGTCACACCCAGTAAACTTAGTCACACCCAGTAAACTTGCAGTCACCCCCAGTAAACTTGCAGTCACACCCAGTAAACTTCCAGTCACACACAGTAAACTTGCAGTCACACCCAGTAAACTTGCAGTCACACCCAGTAAACTTGCAGACACACCCAGTAAACTTGCAGTCACCCCCAGTAAACTTGCAGTCACACCCAGTAAACTTAGTCACACCCAGTAAACTTGCAGTCACACCCAGTAAACTTGCAGTCACACCCAGTAAACTTGCAGTCACCCCCAGTAAACTTGCAGTCACACCCAGTAAACTTGTAGTCACACCCAGTAAACTTGCAGTCACACCCAGTAAACTTAGTCACACCCAGTAAACTTGCAGTCACACCCAGTAAACTTACAGTCACTCCCAGTAAACTTGGAGTCACACCCAGTAAACTTACAGTCACACACAGTAAACTTGCAGTCACACCCAGTAAACTTACAGTCACACCCAGTAAACTTGGAGTCACACCCAGTAAACTTGGAGTCACACCCAGTAAACTTGCAGTCACACCCAGTAAACTTACAGTCACACACACTAAACTTGGAGTCACACCCAGTAAACTTGGAGTCACACCCAGTAAACTTGCAGTCACACACAGTAAACTTGTAGTCACACCCAGTAAACTTGGAGTCACTCCCAGTAAACTTGGAGTCACACCCAGTAAACTTGCAGTCACACCCAGTAAACTTGGAGTCACACCCAGTAAACTTATAGTCACACCCAGTAAACTTGCAGTCACACCCAGTAAACTTACAGTCACACCCAGTAAACTTGGAGTCACACCCAGTAAACTTGGAGTCACACCCAGTAAACTTGCAGTCACACCCAGTAAACTTGGAGTCACACCCAGTAAACTTGGAGTCACACCCAGTAAACTTGGAGTCACACCCAGTAAACTTGCAGTCACACCCAGTAAACTTACAGTCACACCCAGTAAACTTGGAGTCACACCCAGTAAACTTGGAGTCACACCCAGTAAACTTGCAGTCACACCCAGTAAACTTACAGTCACACCCAGTAAACTTACAGTCACACCCAGTAAACTTGCAGTCACACACAGTAAACATGCAGTCACACACAGTAAACTTACAGTCACACCCAGTAAACTTGCAGTCACACCCAGTAAACTTACAGTCACACCCAGTAAACTTACAGTCACACCCAGTAAACTTACAGTCACACCCAGTAAACTTGGAGTCACACCCAGTAAACTTGGAGTCACACCCAGTAAACTTGCAGTCACACACAGTAAACTTACAGTCACACCCAGTAAACTTGGAGTCACACCCAGTAAACTTACAGTCACACCCAGTAAACTTACAGTCAAACCCAGTAAACTTGCAGTCACACACAGTAAACTTGCAGTCACACACAGTAAACTTACAGTCACACCCAGTAAACTTACAGTCACACCCAGTAAACTTACAGTCACACCCAGTAAACTTGCAGTCACACCTAGTAAACTTACAGTCACACCCAGTAAACTTACAGTCACACCCAGTAAACTTGCAGTCACACCCAGTAAACTTACAGTCACACCCAGTAAACTTACTGTCACACCCAGTAAACTTACAGTCACACCCAGTAAACTTACAGTCACACCCAGTAAACTTACAGTCACACCCAGTAAACTTGCAGTCACACACAGTAAACTTGCAGTCACACACAGTAAACTTACAGTCACACACAGTAAACTTGCAGTCACACCCAGTAAACTTACAGTCACACCCAGTAAACTTACAGTCACACCCAGTAAACTTACAGTCACACCCAGTAAACTTACAGTCACACCCAGTAAACTTACAGTCACACCCAGTAAACTTACAGTCACACCCAGTAAACTTACAGTCACACCCAGTAAACTTACAGTCACACCCAGTAAACTTACAGTCACACCCAGTAAACTTGCAGTCACACCCAGTAAACTTACAGTCACACCCAGTAAACTTACAGTCACACCCAGTAAACTTGCAGTCACACACAGTAAACTTGCAGTCACACCGAGTAAACTTACAGTCACACCCAGTAAACTTACAGTCACACCCAGTAAACTTACAGTCTCACCCAGTAAACTTACAGTCACACCCAGTAAACTTACAGTCACACACAGTAAACTTGCACTCACACCCAGTAAACTTACAGTCACACACAGTAAACTTGCACTCACACCCAGTAAACTTACAGTTACACCCAGTAAACTTACAGTCACACCCAGTAAACTTACAGTCACACCCAGTAAACTTACAGTCACACACTGTAAACTTGCACTCACACCCAGTAAACTTACAGTCACACACAGTAAACTTGCACTCACACCCAGTAAACTTACAGTCACACCCAGTAAACTTGCAGTCACACCCAGTAAACTTACAGTCACACTCAGTAAACTTACAGTCACACACAGTAAACTTACAGTCACACCCAGTAAACTTACAGTCATACCCAGTAAACTTGGAGTCACACCCAGTAAACTTACAGTCACACCCAGGAAACTTACAGTCACACCCAGTAAACTTGCAGTCACACCCAGTAAACTTGCAGTCACCCCCAGTAAACTTGCAGTCACACCCAGTAAACTTAGTCACACCCAGTAAACTTGCAGTCACACCCAGTAAACTTGCAGTCACACCCAGTAAACTTGCAGTCACCCCCAGTAAACTTGCAGTCACACCCAGTAAACTTGTAGTCACACCCAGTAAACTTGCAGTCACACCCAGTAAACTTAGTCACACCCAGTAAACTTGCAGTCACACCCAGTAAACTTACAGTCACTCCCAGTAAACTTGGAGTCACACCCAGTAAACTTACAGTCACACACAGTAAACTTGCAGTCACACCCAGTAAACTTACAGTCACACCCAGTAAACTTGGAGTCACACCCAGTAAACTTGGAGTCACACCCAGTAAACTTGCAGTCACACCCAGTAAACTTACAGTCACACACACTAAACTTGGAGTCACACCCAGTAAACTTGGAGTCACACCCAGTAAACTTGCAGTCACACCCAGTAAACTTGCAGTCACACCCAGTAAACTTGGAGTCACACCCAGTAAACTTGGAGTCACACCCATTAAACTTGCAGTCACACCCAGTAAACTTGGAGTCACACCCAGTAAACTTATAGTCACACCCAGTAAACTTGCAGTCACACCCAGTAAACTTACAGTCACACCCAGTAAACTTGGAGTCACACCCAGTAAACTTGCAGTCACACCCAGTAAACTTGCAGTCACACCCAGTAAACTTGGAGTCACACCCAGTAAACTTGGAGTCTCACCAAGTAAACTTGGAGTCACACCCATTAAACTTGCAGTCACACCCAGTAAACTTACAGTCACACCCAGTAAACTTGGAGTCACACCCAGTAAACTTGGAGTCACACCCAGTAAACTTGCAGTCACACCCAGTAAACTTACAGTCACACCCAGTAAACTTACAGTCACACCCAGTAAACTTGCAGTCACACACAGTAAACATGCAGTCACACACAGTAAACTTACAGTCACACCCAGTAAACTTGCAGTCACACCCAGTAAACTTACAGTCACACCCAGTAAACTTACAGTCACACCCAGTAAACTTACAGTCACACCCAGTAAACTTGGAGTCACACCCAGTAAACTTGGAGTCACACCCAGTAAACTTGCAGTCACACACAGTAAACTTACAGTCACACCCAGTAAACTTGGAGTCACACCCAGTAAACTTACAGTCACACACAGTACACTTACAGTCAAACCCAGTAAACTTGCAGTCACACAGAGTAAACTTGCAGTCACACACAGTAAACTTACAGTCACACCCAGTAAACTTACAGTCACACCCAGTAAACTTACAGTCATACCCAGTAAACTTGCAGTCACACCCAGTAAACTTACAGTCACACCCAGTAAACTTACAGTCACACCCAGTAAACTTGCAGTCACACCCAGTAAACTTACAGTCACACCCAGTAAACTTACAGTCACACCCAGTAAACTTACAGTCACACCCAGTAAACTTACAGTCACACCCAGTAAACTTACATTCACACCCAGTAAACTTGCAGTCACACACAGTAAACTTGCAGTCACACACAGTAAACTTAGTCACACACAGTAAACTTGCAGTCACACCCAGTAAACTTACAGTCACACCCAGTAAACTTACAGTCACACCCAGTAAACTTACAGTCACACCCAGTAAACTTACAGTCACACCCAGTAAACTTACAGTCACACCCAGGAAACTTACAGTCACACCCAGTAAACTTACAGTCACACCCAGTAAACTTGGAGTCACACCCAGTAAACTTGGAGTCACACCCAGTAAACTTGCAGTCACACACAGTAAACTTACAGTCACACCCAGTAAACTTGGAGTCACACCCAGTAAACTTGCAGTCACACCCAGTAAACTTACAGTCACACCCAGCAAACTTGCAGTCACACACAGTAAACTTGCAGTCACACACAGTAAACTTACAGTCACACCCAGTAAACTTACAGTCACACCCAGTAAACTTACAGTCACACCCAGTAAACTTGCAGTCACACCCAGTAAACTTGCAGTCACACCCAGTAAACTTACAGTCACACCCAGTAAACTTACAGTCACACCCAGTAAACTTACAGTCACACCCAGTAAACTTACAGTCACACCCAGTAAACTTACAGTCACACCCAGTAAACTTGCAGTCACACCCAGTAAACTTACAGTCACACCCAGTAAACTTACAGTCACACCCAGTAAACTTGCAGTCACACACAGTAAACTTGCAGTCACACCGAGTAAACTTACAGTCACACCCAGTAAACTTACAGTCACACCCAGTAAACTTACAGTCTCACCCAGTAAACTTACAGTCATACCCAGTAAACTTACAGTCACACACAGTAAACTTGCACTCACACCCAGTAAACTTACAGTCACACACAGTAAACTTGCACTCACACCCAGTAAACTTACAGTTACACCCAGTAAACTTACAGTCACACCCAGTAAACTTACAGTCACACCCAGTAAACTTACAGTCACACACTGTAAACTTGCACTCACACCCAGTAAACTTACAGTCACACACAGTAAACTTGCACTCACACCCAGTAAACTTACAGTCACACCCAGTAAACTTGCAGTCACACCCAGTAAACTTACAGTCACACTCAGTAAACTTACAGTCACACACAGTAAACTTACAGTCACACCCAGTAAACTTACAGTCATACCCAGTAAACTTGGAGTCACACCCAGTAAACTTACAGTCACACCCAGGAAACTTACAGTCACACCCAGTAAACTTGCAGTCACACACAGTAAACTTACAGTCACCCCCAGTAAACTTACAGTCACACCCAGTAAACTTACAGTCACACACAGTAAACTTACAGTCACACCCAGTAAACTTACAGTCACACCCAGTAAACTTGGAGTCACACCCAGTAAACTTTCAGTCACCCCCAGTAAACTTGCAGTTACACCCAGTAAACTTGCAGTCACACCCAGTAAACTTGCAGTCACACCCAGTAAACTTGCAGTCACACCCAGTAAAGTTGCAGTCACACCCAGTAAACTTGCAGTCACACCCAGTAAACTTGGAGTCACACCCAGTAAACTTACAGTCACACCCAGTAAACTTGCAGTCACACCCAGTAAACTTGGAGTCACACCCAGTAAACTTGGAGTCACACCCAGTAAACTTGGAGTCACACTCAGTAAACTTACAGTCACACACAGTAAACTTACAGTCACACCCAGTAAACTTGCAGTCACACCCAGTAAACTTGGAGTCACACCCAGTAAACCTGGAGTCACACCCAGTAAACTTACAGTCACACCCAGGAAACTTGGAGTCACACCCAGTAAACTTGGAGTCACACCCAGTAAACTTACAGTCACACCCAGTAAACTTGGAGTCACACCCAGTAAACTTGGAGTCACACCCAGTAAACTTGCAGTCACACCCAGTAAACTTACAGTCACACCCAGTAAACTTGGAGTCACACCCAGTAAACTTGGAGTCACACCCAGTAAACTTGGAGTCACACCCAGTAAACTTGCAGTCACATCCAGTAAACTTACAGTCACACACAGTAAACTTGGAGTCACCCCCAGTAAACTTGGAGTCACACCCAGTAAACTTGCAGTCACACCCAGTAAACTTACAGTCACACACAGTAAACTTACAGTCACACCCAGTAAACTTGCAGTCACACCCAGTAAACTTACAGTCACACCCAGTAAACTTACAGTCACACCCAGTAAACTTGCAGTCACACCCAGTAAACTTACAGTCACACCCAGTAAACTTACAGTCACACACAGTAAACTTACAGTCACACACAGTAAACTTGCAGTCACACCCAGTAAACTTACAGTCACACCCAGTAAACTTGTAGTCACACCCAGTAAACTTGCAGTCACCCCCAGTAAACTTGCAGTCACACCCAGTAAACTTGCAGTCACCCCCAGTAAACTTGCAGTCACCCCCAGTAAACTTGCAGTCACACACAGTAAACTTGCAGTCACACCCAGTAAACTTACAGTCACACCCAGTAAACTTACAGTCACACCCAGTAAACTTACAGTCACACCCAGTAAACTTACAGTCACACCCAGTAAACTTGCAGTCACTCCCAGTAAACTTGTAGTCACCCCCAGTAAACTTACAGTCACACCCAGTAAACTTACAGTCACACCCAGTAAACTTACAGTCACCCCCAGTAAACTTGTAGTCACACCCAGTAAACTTGTAGTCACCCCCAGTAAACTTACAGTCACCCCCAGTAAACTTGCAGTCACACCCAGTAAACTTGTAGTCACACCCAGTAAACTTGTAGTCACCCCCAGTAAACTTACAGTCAACCCAGTAAACTTGTAGTCACACCCAGTAAACTTGTAGTCACCCCCAGTAAACTTACAGTCACACCCAGTAAACTTACAGTCACACCCAGTAAACTTACAGTCACCCCCAGTAAACTTGTAGTCACACCCAATAAACTTGTAGTCACCCCCAGTAAACTTGCAGTCACCCCCAGTAAACTTGCAGTCACACCCAGTAAACTTGTAGTCACCCCCAGTAAACTTACAGTCACACCCAGTAAACTTACAGTCACACCCAATAACCTTGTAGTCACCCCCAGTAAACTTACAGTCACACCCAGTAAACTTACAGTCACACCCAGTAAACTTGTAGTCACCCCCAGTAAACTTGCAGTCACCCCCAGTAAACTTGTAGTCACACCCAGTAAACTTGTAGTCACCCCCAGTAAACTTACAGTCACACCCAGTAAACTTACAGACACACCCAGTAAACTTACAGTCACACCCAGTAAACTTACAGTCACACCCAGTTAACTTACAGTCACAACCAGTAAACTTACAGTCACACCCAGTAAACTTACAGTCACACCCAGTAAACTTACAGTCACACCCAGTAAACTTACAGTCACAACCAGTAAACTTACAGTCATACCCAGTAAACTTACAGTCACCCCCAGTAAACTTGCAGTCACACACAGTAAACTTGTAGTCACACCCAATAAACTTGCAGTCACACTCAGTAAACTTGCAGTCAGACACAGTAAACTTGGAGTCACACCCAGTAAACTTGCAGTCACACCCAGTAAACTTACAGTCACACCCAGTAAACTTGCAGTCACACCCAGTAAACTTACAGTCACACCCAGTAAACTTGCAGTCACACCCAGAAAACTTGCAGTCACACCCAGTAAACTTACAGTCACACCCAGTAAACTTGCAGTCACCCCCAGTAAACTTGCAGTCACACCCAGTAAACTTAGTCACACCCAGTAAACTTGCAGTCACCCCCAGTAAACTTGCAGTCACACCCAGTAAACTTCCAGTCACACACAGTAAACTTGCAGTCACACCCAGTAAACTTGCAGTCACACCCAGTAAACTTAGTCACACCCAGTAAACTTGCAGTCACCCCCAGTAAACTTGCAGTCACACCCAGTAAACTTCCAGTCACACCCAGTAAACTTGCAGTCACCCCCAGTAAACTTGCAGTCACACCCAGTAAACTTGCAGACACACCCAGTAAACTTGCAGTCACCCCCAGTAAACTTGCAGTCACACCCAGTAAACTTAGTCACACCCAGTAAACTTGCAGTCACACCCAGTAAACTTGCAGTCACACCCAGTAAACTTGCAGTCACCCCCAGTAAACTTGCAGTCACACCCAGTAAACTTGTAGTCACACCCAGTAAACTTGCAGTCACACCCAGTAAACTTAGTCACACCCAGTAAACTTGCAGTCACACCCAGTAAACTTACAGTCACTCCCAGTAAACTTGGAGTCACACCCAGTAAACTTACAGTCACACACAGTAAACTTGCAGTCACACCCAGTAAACTTACAGTCACACCCAGTAAACTTGGAGTCACACCCAGTAAACTTGGAGTCACACCCAGTAAACTTGCAGTCACACCCAGTAAACTTACAGTCACACACACTAAACTTGGAGTCACACCCAGTAAACTTGGAGTCACACCCAGTAAACTTGCAGTCACACCCAGTAAACTTGTAGTCACACCCAGTAAACTTGGAGTCACACCCAGTAAACTTGGAGTCACACCCAGTAAACTTGCAGTCACACCCAGTAAACTTGGAGTCACACCCAGTAAACTTATAGTCACACCCAGTAAACTTGCAGTCACACCCAGTAAACTTACAGTCACACCCAGTAAACTTGGAGTCACACCCAGTAAACTTGGAGTCACACCCAGTAAACTTGCAGTCACACCCAGTAAACTTGGAGTCACACCCAGTAAACTTGGAGTCACACCCAGTAAACTTGGAGTCACACCCAGTAAACTTGCAGTCACACCCAGTAAACTTACAGTCACACCCAGTAAACTTGGAGTCACACCCAGTAAACTTGGAGTCACACCCAGTAAACTTGCAGTCACACCCAGTAAACTTACAGTCACACCCAGTAAACTTACAGTCACACCCAGTAAACTTGCAGTCACACACAGTAAACATGCAGTCACACACAGTAAACTTACAGTCACACCCAGTAAACTTGCAGTCACACCCAGTAAACTTACAGTCACACCCAGTAAACTTACAGTCACACCCAGTAAACTTTCAGTCACAGCCAGGAAACTAGGAGTCACACCCAGTAAACTTGGAGTAAACTTGCAGTCACACCCAGTAAACTTACAGTCACACCCAGTAAACTTACAGTCACACCCAGTAAACTTGCAGTAAACAGTAAACATGCAGTCACACACAGTAAACTTACAGTCACACCCAGTAAACTTGGAGTCACACCCAGTAAACTTACAGTCACACCCAGTAAACTTACAGTCAAACCCAGTAAACTTGCAGTCACACACAGTAAACTTGCAGTCACACACAGCAAACTTACAGTCACACCCAGTAAACTTACAGTCACACCCAGTAAACTTACAGTCACACCCAGTAAACTTGCAGTCACACCCAGTAAACTTACAGTCACACCCAGTAAACTTACAGTCACACCCAGTAAACTTGCAGTCACACCCAGTAAACTTACAGTCACACCCAGTAAACTTACTGTCACACCCAGTAAACTTACAGTCACACCCAGTAAACTTACAGTCACACCCAGTAAACTTACAGTCACACCCAGTAAACTTGCAGTCACACACAGTAAACTTGCAGTCACACACAGTAAACTTACAGTCACACACAGTAAACTTGCAGTCACACCCAGTAAACTTACAGTCACACCCAGTAAACTTACAGTCACACCCAGTAAACTTACAGTCACACCCAGTAAACTTACAGTCACACCCAGTAAACTTACAGTCACACCCAGTAAACTTACAGTCACACCCAGTAAACTTACAGTCACACCCAGTAAACTTACAGTCACACCCAGTAAACTTACAGTCACACCCAGTAAACTTGCAGTCACACCCAGTAAACTTACAGTCACACCCAGTAAACTTACAGTCACACCCAGTAAACTTGCAGTCACACACAGTAAACTTGCAGTCACACCGAGTAAACTTACAGTCACACCCAGTAAACTTACAGTCACACCCAGTAAACTTACAGTCTCACCCAGTAAACTTACAGTCACACCCAGTAAACTTACAGTCACACACAGTAAACTTGCACTCACACCCAGTAAACTTACAGTCACACACAGTAAACTTGCACTCACACCCAGTAAACTTACAGTTACACCCAGTAAACTTACAGTCACACCCAGTAAACTTACAGTCACACCCAGTAAACTTACAGTCACACACTGTAAACTTGCACTCACACCCAGTAAACTTACAGTCACACACAGTAAACTTGCACTCACACCCAGTAAACTTACAGTCACACCCAGTAAACTTGCAGTCACACCCAGTAAACTTACAGTCACACTCAGTAAACTTACAGTCACACACAGTAAACTTACAGTCACACCCAGTAAACTTACAGTCATACCCAGTAAACTTGGAGTCACACCCAGTAAACTTACAGTCACACCCAGGAAACTTACAGTCACACCCAGTAAACTTGCAGTCACACACAGTAAACTTACAGTCACCCCCAGTAAACTTACAGTCACACCCAGTAAACTTACAGTCACACACAGTAAACTTACAGTCACACCCAGTAAACTTACAGTCACACCCAGTAAACTTGGAGTCACACCCAGTAAACTTTCAGTCACCCCCAGTAAACTTGCAGTCACACCCAGTAAACTTGCAGTCACACCCAGTAAACTTGCAGTCACACCCAGTAAACTTGCAGTCACACCCAGTAAAGTTGCAGTCACACCCAGTAAACTTGCAGTCACACAGAGTAAACTTGCAGTCACACCCAGTAAACTTACAGTCACACCCAGTAAACTTGCAGTCACACCCAGTAAACTTGGAGTCACACCCAGTAAACTTGGAGTCACACCCAGTAAACTTGGAGTCACACTCAGTAAACTTACAGTCACACACAGTAAACTTACAGTCACACCCAGTAAACTTGCAGTCACACCCAGTAAACTTGGAGTCACACCCAGTAAACTTGGAGTCACACCCAGTAAACTTACAGTCACACCCAGGAAACTTGGAGTCACACCCAGTAAACTTGGAGTCACACCCAGTAAACTTACAGTCACACCCAGTAAACTTGGAGTCACACCCAGTAAACTTGGAGTCACACCCAGTAAACTTGCAGTCACACCCAGTAAAACTTGGAGTCACACCCAGTAAACTTGGAGTCACACCCAGTAAACAGTCACACCCAGTAAACTTGTCACACACAGTACAGTCACACCCAGTAAACTTGCAGTCACACCCAGTAAACTTACAGTCACACCCAGTAAACTTACACACACCCAGTAAACTTCACACCCAGTAAACTTGGAGTCACACCCAGTAAACTTGGAGTCACACCCAGTAAACTTGTAGTCACATCCAGTAAACTTACAGTCACACACAGTAAACTTGGAGTCACCCCCAGTAAACTTGGAGTCACACCCAGTAAACTTGCAGTCACACCCAGTAAACTTACAGTCACACACAGTAAACTTGTAGTCACACCCAGTAAACTTACAGTCACACACAGTAAACTTACAGTCACACCCAGTAAACTTACAGTCACACCCAGTAAACTTACAGTCACACACAGAAAACTTACAGTCACACACAGTAAACTTACAGTCACACCCATAAAATTACAGTCACACCCAGTAAACTTACAGTCACACCCAGTAAACTTACAGTCACACACAGTAAATTTACAGTCACACCCAGTAAACTTACAGTCACACCCAGTAAACTTACAGTCACACACAGTAAACTTGGAGTCACACCCAGTAAACTTACAGTCACACACAGTAAACTTACAGTCACACCCAGTAAACTTACAGTCACACCCAGTAAACTTACCGTCACACACAGTAAACTTACAGTCACACCCAGTAAACTTACAGTCACACACAGTAAACTTACAGTCACACCCAGTAAACTTGCAGTCACACCCAGTAAACTTGTAGTCACACCCAGTAAACTTACAGTCACACACAGTAAACTTACAGTCACACCCAGTAAACTTACAGTCACACCCAGTAAACTTGGAGTCACACCCAGTAAACTTGTAGTCACACCTAGTAAACTTGTAGTCACACACAGTAAACTTGTAGTCACACCCAGTAAACTTGTAGTCACACCCAGTAAACTTGTAGTCACACCCAGTAAACTTGCAGTCACACACAGTAAACTTGCAGTCACTCCCAGTAAACTTACAGTCACACCCAGTAAACTTGTAGTCACACCCAGTAAACTTGTAGTCACACCCAGTAAACTTGTAGTCACACCCAGTAAACTTGCAGTCACACCCAGTAAACTTGCAGTCACACCCAGTAAACTTACAGTCACACCCAGTAAACTTGTAGTCACACCCAGTAAACTTGTAGTCACACCCAGTAAACTTGTAGTCACACCCAGTAAACTTGCAGTCACACCCAGTAAACTTGTAGTCACACCCAGTAAACTTACAGTCACACCCAGTAAACTTACAGTCACACACAGTAAACTTGCAGTCACACCCAGTAAACTTACAGTCGCACACAGTAAACTTACAGTCACACCCAGTAAACTTACAGTCACACCCAGTAAACTTGGAGTCACACCCAGTAAACTTACAGTCACACCCAGTAAACTTGGAGTCACACCCAGTAGACTTGCAGTCACACCCAGTAAACTTGGAGTCACACCCAGTAAACTTACAGTCACACACAGGAAACTTGGAGTCACACCCAGTAAACTTACAGTCACACACAGTAAACTTGCAGTCACACCCAGTAAACTTGGAGTCACACCCAGTAAACTTGCAGTCACACACAGTAAACTTGCAGTCACACCCAGTAAACTTTGAGTCACACCCAGTAAACTTACAGTCACACCCAGTAAACTTACAGTCACACCCAGTAAACTTACAGTCACACCCAGTAAACTTACAGTCACACCCAGTAAACTTACAGTCACACCCAGTAAACTTACAGTCAAACCCAGTAAACTTGCAGTCACACCCAGTAAACTTACAGTCACACACAGTAAACTTACAGTCAGACACAGTAAACTTGCAGTCACACCCAGTAAACTTACAGTCACACACAGTAAACTTGCAGTCACACCCAGTAAACTTACAGTCACACACAATAAACTTACAGTCACACACAGTAAACTTACAGTCACACACAGTAAACTTACAGTCACACCCAGTAAACTTACAGTCACACACAGTAAACTTACAGTCACACACAGTAAACTTACAGTCACACACAGTAAACTTACAGTCACACACAGTAAACTTACAGTCACACCCAGTTAACTTACAGTCACACACAGTAAACTTGAGTTTCTTGGTCAGGAACTTGATTTATTATTAATTCACCATGTTATACGGCACACAGCAACACTGCAGGACACACAGCAACACTGCAGGACACACAGCAACACTGCAGGACACACAGCAACACTGCAGGACACACAGCAACACTGCAGGACACACAGCAACACTGCAGGACACACAGCAACACTGCAGGACACACAGCAACACTGCAGGACACACAGCAACACTGCAGGACACACAGCAACACTGCAGGACACACAGCAACACTGCAGGACACACAGCAACTCTGCAGGACGCACAGCAACACTGCAGGATACACAGCAACACTGCAGGACACACAGCAACACTGCAGGACACACAGCAACACCGCAGGACACACAGCAACACTGCAGGACACACAGCAACACTGCAGGACACACAGCAACACTGCAGAACACACAGCAACACTGCAGGACACACAGCAACTCTGCAGGACACCCAGCAACACTGCAGGACACACAGAAACACTGCAGGACACACAGCAACACTGCAGGACACACAGCAACACTGCAGGACACACAGCAACACTGCAGAACACACGACAACACTGCAGGACACACAGCAACTCTGCAGGACACACAACAACACTGAAGGACACCCAGCAACACTGCAGGCCACACAGCAACACTGCAGTACACACAGCAACACTGCAGGACAACAGCAACACTGCAGGTCACACAGCAACACTGAAGGACGCACAGCAACACTGAAGGACACACAGCAACACTGCAGGACGCACAGCAACACTGCAGGACACACAGCTATACTGCAAGACACACAGCAACACTGCAGGACACACAGCAACTCTGCAGGACACACAGCAACACTGCAGGATACACAGCAACACTGCAGGACACACAGCAACACTGCAGGACACACGGCAATTCTGCAGGACACACAACAACACTGAAGGACACACAGCAACACTGCAGGCCACACAGCAACACTGCAGGACACACAGCAACACTGCAGGACACACAGCAACACTGCAGGACACACAGCAACACTGAAGGACGCACAGCAACACTGAAGGGCACACAGCAACAGTGCAGGACGCACAGCAACACTGCAGGACACACAGCTACACTGCAGGACACACTGCAACAATGCAGGACACACAGAAACACTGCAGGACACACAGCAACACTGCAGAACACACAGCAACACTGCAGGAGACACAGCAACACTGCAGGACAAACATCAACACTGCAGGACACACAGCAACACTGAAGGACACACAGCAACACTGCAGGACACACAGCAACACTGCAGAAAACAAAGCAACACTGCAGGACACACAGCAACACTGAGGGACACACAGCAACACCGAAGGACACACAGCAACACTGCAGAACACACAGGAACACTGCAGGACACACAGCAACACGGCAGGACGCTCAGCAACACTCCACGACACACAGCAACACTGCAGGACACACAACAACACTGCAGGACACACAGCAATAATGCAGGACACACAGCAACACTGCAGGACACACAGCAAAATCGCAGGACACACAACAACACTGCAGGACACACCGCAACACAGCAGGACGCACAGGAACACTGCAGGACACACAGCAGCACTGCAGGACACACAGCAACACTGAAGGACACACATCAACACTGAAGGACACACAGCAACACTGCAGGCCACACAGCAATTCTGCAGGACGCACAGCAACACTGCAGGACACACAGCAACACTGCAGGACGCACAGCAACACTTCAGGACACACAGCAACACTGCAGGACACACAGCAACACTGCAGGACACACGGCAATAATGCAGGAACCACAGCAACACTGCAGGACACACAGCAACACTGCAGGACACACACCAACAATGCAGGACCTACAGCAACACTGCAAGACACACATTCACACTGCAGGTCACATAGCAACACTGCAGGGCACACAGCAACACTGCAAGACACATAGAAACACTGCAGGACACACAGCAACAATGCAGGGCACTCAGCAACACTGCAGGACACACAGCAACACTGCAAGACACATAGAAACACTGCAGGACACACAGCAACAATGCAGGACACACAGCAACACTGCAATACACACTGCAACACTGCAGGACACACAGCAATACTGCAGGACATACAACAACAATGCAGGACACATATAAACACTGCAGGCCACCCAGCAACACTGCAGGACACACAGCAACACTGCAGGACACACAGCAACACTGCAAGACACACAGAAACACTGCAGGACACACAGCAACAATGCAGGACAAACAGCAACACTGCAGGACACACAGCAACACTGCAAGACACACAGCAACACTGCAGGACACACAGGAACACTGCAGGACACACAACAACATTGCAGGACACACAGCAACAATGCAGGACACACAGCGACACTGCAGGACACAGCAAAAATGCAGGAAAGACAGCAACACTGAAGGACACACAGCAATACTGCAGGACACACAGCAACACTGCACGACACACAGCAACAATGCAGGACACACAGCAACACTGCAGGACACACAGCAACACTGCAGGACACACAGCAACACTGCAGGACACACAGCAACACTGCAGGACACACAGCAACACTGCAGGACACACAGCAACTCTGCAGGACGCACAGCAACACTGCAGGATACACAGCAACACTGCAGGACACACAGCAACACTGCAGAGCGCACAACAACACTGCAGGACACTCAGAAACACTGTAGGACACACAGCAACACTGCAGAACTCACAGCAAAAATGAAGGACACACAGCAACACTGCAGTACACAAAGCAACACTGCAGGACATACAGCAACACTGCCGGAAACACAGCAACACTGCAGGACACACTGCAACAATGCAGTACACACAGCAACTCTGCAGGACACAGAGCAACACTGCAGGACACACAGCTACACTGCAGGACACACAGAAACACTGCAGGACACACAGAACAACACGACAGGACACACAACAACACAACAGGACAAACAACAACACAACAGGACCCACAACAACACTGCAGGACACACAACAACACAGGACACACACAACAACGCTGAAGGACACAGTTACACTACAGGACACACAACAACACAACAGGACATACAACAACACTGCAGGACACACAACAACATTGCAGGACATACAACAACACTGCTGGACACCCAACAATATTACAGGACACAACATATCAGGACACACAACAGTACTACAGGACAGAACACATCAGAACACACAACAACACTGCAGGACGCACAGCAACACTGCAGGACACACAGCAACACTGCAGGACATACAGCAACACTGCAGGACACACAGCAACACTGCAGGACACACACCAACACTGCAGGACACACACCAACAATGCAGGACCTATAGCAACACGGGCAAGATACGCAGTAACACTGCAGGACACACAGCAACACTGCAGGACACACAGCAACACTGCAGGACATACAACAACAATGCAGCACACATAGAAAGACTGCAGGACACCCAGCAACACTTCAGGACACATAGCAACTCTACAGGACACAGAGTAACATTGCAACACACACAGAAACACTGCAGGACACACAGCAACAATGCAGGAACACAGCAACACTGCAGGACACACAGCAACACTGCAGGACACACAGCACCACTGCAGGACACACACCAACAATGCAGGACCTACAGCAACACTGGAAAACACACAGTAACACTGCAGGATACACAGCAACACTGCAGGGCACACAGCTACACTGCAGGACATACAACAGCAATGCAGGACACACAGCAACACTGCAGGACACACAGCAACACTGCAAGACACATAGAAACACTGCAGGACACAGCAACATTGCAGGACGACACACAGCAACACTGCAATACACCCAGCAACACTGCAGGACACACAGCAACACTGCAGGACATACAACAACAGTGCAGGACACATAGAAACACTGCAGGACACACAGCAACACTGCAAGACACACAGCAACACTACAAGACACACAGCAACACTGCAGGACACACAACATTGCAGGACCTACAGCAACAGTGCAAGATACACAGTAATACTGCAGGACACACAGCAACACTGCAGGGCACACAGCAACACTGCAGGACATACAACAAGAATGCAGGACACATAGAAACACTGCAGGACACCCAGCAACACTTCAAGACACATAGCAACACTACAGAACACAGAGTAACACTGCAAGACACACAGAAACACTGCAGGTCACACAGCAACAATGTAGGACACACAGCAACACTGCAGGACACACAGCAACACTGCAGAACACACAGCAGCACTGCAAGACACACAGAAACACTGCAGGACACACAGCAACAATGCAGGAACACAGCAACACTGCAGGACACACAACAACACTGCAGGACACACAGCAACACTGCAGGACACACACCAACAATGCAGGACCTAAAGCAACACTGGAAGACACACAGTAACACTGCAGAATACACAGCAACACTGCAGGGCACACAGCAACACTGCAGGACATACAACAACAATGCAGGACACACAGCAACACTGCAGGACACACAGCAACACTGCAAGACACATAGAAACACTGCAAGACACACAGCAACATTGCAGGACACACAGCAACACTGCAATACACACAGCAACACTGCAGGACACACAGCAACACTGCAGGACATACAACAACAATGCATGACACATAGAAACACTGAAGGACACACAGCAACACTGCAAGACACACAGCAACACTACAGGACACACAGCAACACTGCAGGACACACAACAACATTGCAGGACACACAGCAACAAGGCAGGACACACAGCGACACTGCAGGACACACACAAACAATGCAGGACCTACAGCAACAGTGCAAGATACACAGTAATACTGCAGAACACACAGCAACACTGCAGGACACACAGCAACACTGCAGGACATACAACAAGAATGCAGGACACATAGAAACACTGCAGGACACCCAGCAACACTTCAAGACACATAGCAACACTACAGGACACAGAGTAACACTGCAAGAAACACAGAAACACTGCAGGTCACACAGCAACAATGTAGGACACACAGCAACACTGCAGGACACACAGCAACACTGCAGTACACACAGCAACACTGCAGGACATACAACAACAATGCAGGACACACAGCAACACTGCAGGACACACAGCATCACTGCAGGAAACACAGCAACACTGCAGAACACACAGCAGCACTGCAAGACACACAGAAAACTACAGGACACACAGCAACAATGCAGGACACACAGCAACACTGCAGGACACACAGCAACACTGCAAGACACACAGCAACACTGCAGCTCACACAGCAACACTGCAGGACACACAACAACATTGCAGGACACACAGCAACAACGCAGGACACACAGCGACACTGCAGGACACACAGCAACACTGCAGGACACACAGCAACACTGCAGGACACACAGCAACACTGCAGGGCACACAGCAACACTGCAGGACACACAGCAACAACGCAGGACACACAGCGACACTGCAGGACACACAGCAAAAATGCAGGAAACACAACAACACTGAAGGACACCCAGCAACACTGCAGGACACACAGCAACACTGCATGACACACAGCAACAATGCAGGACACACAGCAACACTGCAGTTCACACAGCAACAATGCAGGACATACAGCAACACTGCAGGACACACAACAACACTGCAGGACACACTGCAACACTGCAGAACACTGAGCAACACTGCAGAACAGACAGCAAAAATGCAGAACCCACAGCAACACTGCAGTACACAAAGCAACACTGCAGGACACTCAGCAACACTGCCGGAAATACAGCAACAGTTCAGGACACACTGCAACAATGCAGCACACACATCAACTCTGCAGGACACACAGCAACATTGCAGGACACACAGTTACACTGCAGGGCACTTTGCGACACTGCAGGACACACAGCGACACTGCAGGACACACAGTAACAATGCAGGACACACAGCAACTCTGCAGGACACAGCAACAATGCAGGACACACAGCAACAATGCAGGACACACAGCAACAATGCAGGACTCACAGCGACACTACAGGGCACACAGCAGCAGTGGAGAACAATACAGCAGGACACACAACACAGAAGGACACACATAACAACGCTGTAGGGCACAGTTACACTACAGGCCACACAACAACACAACAGGACACACAGCAACACTGCAGGACACACAACAACACTGCAGGACACACAGAACAACACAACAGGACACACAACAACACAACTGGTCCCACAACAACACTGCAGGACACACACAATAACGTTGTAGGACACAGTTACACTACAGGACACACAACAACACTGCAGGGCACACAACAATATTACAGGACACAACATATCAGAACAAGCAACAATACTACAGGACACAACACATCAGGACACACAACAATACTACAAGACGCAACACATCAGGACACACAACAATACTACAGGACACAACACATCAGGGCACACAACAGTACTACAGGACACAACACATCAGGACACACAACAATACTACAGGACACAACACATCAGGACACACAACAATACTACAGGACACAACACATCAGGACACACAACAATACTACAGGACACAACATATCAGAACAAGCAACAATACTACAGGACACAACACATCAGGACACACAACAATACTACAGGACACAACACATCAGGACACACAACAGTACTACAGGACACAACACATCAGGACACACAACAATACTACAGGACACAACATATCAGAACAAGCAACAATACTACAGGACACAACACATCAGGACACACAACAATACTACAGGACACAACACATCAGGACACACAACAATACTACAGGACACAACACATCAGGACACACAACAATACTACAGGACACAACACATCAGGACACACAACAGTACTACAGGACACAACACATCAGGACACACAACAATACTACAGGACACAACACATCAGGACACACAACAATACTACAGGACACAACACATCAGGGCACACAACAATATTACAGGACACAACACATCAGGGCACACAACAATATTGCAGGACACAACACATCAGGGCACACAACAATATTACAGGACACAACACATCAGGGCACACAACAATATTACAGGACACAACACATCAGGGCACACAACAATATTACAGGACACAACACATCAGGACACACAACAGTACTACAGGACACAACACATCAGGACACACAACAATACTACAGGACACAACACATCAGGACACACAACAATACTACAGGACACAACACATCAGGGCACACAACAATATTACAGGACACAACACATCAGGGCACACAACAATATTACAGGACACAACACATCAGGGCGCACAACAATATTACAGGACACAACACATCAGGGCACACAACAATATTACAGGACACAACACATCAGGACACACAACAATATTACAGGACACAACACATCAGGGCACACAACAATATTACAGGACACAACACATCAGGGCACACAACAATATTACAGGACACAACACATCAGGGCACACAACAATATTACAGGACACAACACATCAGGGCACACAACAATATTACAGGACACAACACATCAGGACACACAACAATATTACAGGACACAACACATCAGGGCACACAACAATATTACAGGACACAACACATCAGGACACACAACAATATTACAGGACACAACACATCAGGGCACACAACAATACTACAAGACGCAACACATCAGGACACACAACAATACTACAGGACACAACACATCAGGACACACAACAATACTACAGGACACAACACATCAGGACACACAACAATACTACAAGACGCAACACATCAGGACACACAACAATACTACAGGACACAACACATCAGGACACACAACAATACTACAGGACACAACACATCAGGACACACAACAATACTACAAGACACAACACATCAGGACACACAACAATACTACAGGACACAACACATCAGGACACACAACAATATTACAGGACACAACACATCAGGGCACTCAACAGTACTACAGGACATATCACATCAGGACACACAACTATATTACAGGACACAACACATCAGGACACACAACAATACTACAGGACACAACACATCAGGACACACAACGGTAACAGTAACTAGTTAATGGTCTATGTCTGACTGTAATGTCATCATTACTTTCAGTCTCTTTAGTCGATGTTGTTGTGACGTGAGCTGAGTCAACCCTGAAATACTGTACGGCGTCAAGCCGTACCTGTCCATCTGTCAGCTACAGGTTGCTCATTCCATCGAAGGTTTTCAATAATATTTTCAGAACGTCTTATTCACATTTTTAAACCCTGGTCATTTATTATGAGATGAAGGTTGGTAGATGTGGCATCCAATTTATTCGGCGTAAGTCACACTCCTATATAGGCTGCCTCCCAACCAGTGAACCGGATGCTAAGGGTTTAACGATTATTAGAGTACTCGTCGTTAAATCAGTACCTTCGTTCATTGTCCAGTCACAGGCAAGCCCGCCAAATGCTGAGGCAATGTGGTTCACTTGCAGTCAGCATTTGCCAGACTTGCCTACCTGCTGGTTGAGTATGGTGCTCTCTTTCTGGCTTTTGCTTTTGCAATTCTGTCACCGTCGTGTGGTACACCTACTATTCAACCTCTGTTCATAGTGTACATACTTGTATATATCTCGCAAATTATATCTGGTGAAAGAAATGCAAGTTGTAGTCTATCTGCTGAGTTTGTTTTGCTCCAAAACCCATTACGACCAGGTCACAGGCTATTCATTACTAACTGAGTAAGGTTCGACACTAGGAGTGAGTGAAGGTTGACACTAGGAGTGAGTGAAGGTTGACACTAGGAGTGAGTGAAGGTTGACACTAGGAGTGAGTGAAGGTCGACACTGTGTTAGCAATAGTAGACCAAATAGTAAGCAATTGACATGTATAGGTGATCGCTAATCAGTTTTATGTAAATCATTCCCCAAATTGGTTTCCAGTAGATGGTTGTAGAGAGCGTCAAGTGCACTGTTGTAACCTTCACTAATGTTGTTATAGGATATAGAATCACATATATACACATGCACATGATTGTGGTTGATGGTATTGAAGATGGTGGTGATAGAGGAGGTGGTGGTAGTGGCAGTGATGATGATGGTGGTGGTGATGGGGGTGATAGTATTGATGGTGATAATGGTGGTAGTGGTGATGATAGTGATGTTGGTGGTGGTGGCTGTGGGGATGGTGGTGGTGTAGTGGTGTGATGGTGGTGGTGATTGTGATGGTAGTGGTGGTGGTGATAATGGTGATTGTGGTTGTTGTGATGGTGATGGTGCGAGTTATGATGGTAGTGGTCGTGGTAATGGTTGTGGTGATGGTGGTTGCGGTGATAATGGTAGTGGCTGTGACGATAGTTGTGGTGGCTTTGGTGGTTGTGGTGATGGTCGTGGTTGTAGTGATTGTGGTGGTGGTGTTTGTGATTGTGGTGGTGATGGTAATGATGGTGGTGGTGGTGGTGATGGTGATAGTAGTGGTGGTAATGGTGGTGGTGACGGTGGTGATTGTTGTGATGGTGGTATTTGTGGTAATGGTGGTGGTGATGTTGGGGGTTGTGGTGGTGGTTGTGATGGTGGTAGTGGTGGTGGTGGTGTAAACATATATGCACATGTACGCATAAACATGTATATATACATAAATTTTTCATTTATATACATAAATATATACATTCATACATATATGCATACACAGCTAGTGATCATGTGGTTCTGTACTATGACTACATAGTTGAGCTACAAGTGGAGAGAGTAGCAGGAACAGGATGAGAAAAACCAAACTACAAAAGGGAGGACTACTGAGGCATAAGGAACTCCCTATAAGACGTACAGTGGGAGAGAGAACTGACAGGAAAACCAGTAAAAGAAATGATGGACTATATGACAACAAAATGCAAGGAGGCAGAGGAGAGGTTTGTTCCCAAGGGAAACAGAAATAATTGGAAGACCAGAATGAGTCCTTGGTTCACCCAAAGGTGCAGGGAGGCAAAAACTAGGTGTACTAGAAAATGGAAAAAGTACAGAAGACAAAGGACCCAGGAAAAAAAAAATTAGCCAAAGAGCCAGAAACGAATATGCACTGATAAGAAGGGAGGCTCAGCAACAATACGAAAATGACATAGCATCGAAAGTCAAGTCTGACCCGAAGCTGTTGTATAGCCACATCAGGAGGAAAACAACAGTCAAGGACCAGGTAATCAGACTGAGGAAGGATGATGCGTAGTTCACAAGAAACGATCAAAAGGTATGTGAGGAGCTCAACACGAGATTTAAAGAAGTATTTATAGTGGAATCCGGTAGGACTCCAGGAAATCAGAACAGGGAGGTACACCAACAAGTGCTGGATGAGGTACACATAACCGAGGAGGAGGTGAAGAAGTTGCTATGTGAACTTGACACCTCAAAGGCGGTGGGACAAGACATCTCTTTGTGGGTCCTTAGAGAGGGAGCAGAGTTACTGTGTGTGTCACTAACAAAGATCTTCAACACATCCATTGAAACTGGGCAACTCCCTGAGGTATGGAAGATGGAAATGTAGTCCCAATTTTTAAAAAAGGAGACAGACATGAGGCATTAAACTACAGACCTGTGTCACTAACGTGTAAAGTATGCAAAGTCATGGAGAAGATCATTAGGAGGAGAGTGGTGGAGCACCTGGAAAGAAACAAGTGTATAATAGACAACCAGCACGGTTTCAGGGAAGGAAAATCCTGTGTCACAAACCTACTGTAGTTTTATGACAAGGTGACAGAAATAAGACAAGAGAGAGAGGGGTGGATAGACTGCATTTTCTTGGACTGCAAGAAGGCCTTCGACACAGTTCCTCACTAGAGGTTACTACAAAAGCTAGAGGATCAGGCACACATAAGAGGAAAGGCACTGCAGTGGATCAGAGAATACCTGACAGGGAGACAACGAGTCATGGTACGTGACGTGGTGTCAGAGTGGGCGCCTGTGACAAGCGGGGTTCCACAGGGGTCAGTCCTAGGACCTGTGCTGTTTTTGGCATGTGTGAATGACATAACGGAAGGGATAGATTCAGAAGTGTCCTTGTTTGCATATGATGTGAAGTTAATGAGGAGAATCAAATCGGTCGAGGATCGGGCAGGACTACAAAAAGACCTGGACAGGCTATAAGCCTGGTCAAGCAACTAGCTCCTTGAATTTAACCCTGCCAAATGCAAAGTCATGAGGGGATGAGATGAAAAGCTGTAAGCCTTCTCCTTTAAAGCTGGCGGCCTTGGATCAAAGTCTAGCGCAAGCTGGAAGCCAAGGTATTGGTCCATTGTGTTGAGAATGGTAAGGCACTGCGTACCTTGTTCCAAGGTTCGTAGGTTCGGGTCTCCTTCGGCCAGAGATCAGTGTTTATCTATCTATCTATCTATCTATCTATCTATCTATATATATATATATATATATATATATATATATATATATATATATATATATATATATATATATATATATATATATATGTCGTGCCGAATAGGCAGAACTTGCGATCTTGGCTTAAATAGTTACGCTCATCTTGCCATATAGGACAAGTGAAAATTTGTGTATGCAATAATTTCGCCAAAATCATTCTGAACCTAACGAAAAAAAATATATTTCACTGTGTTTGTTTAGTATTAAATTATTGTAAACAAATCTAAAATATATTTAGCTGGGTTAGGCTAAAATAAATTGTTCTTGTTATCATTAGGTTAGGTAAGTTTTCTAAGATTCTTTTGGTGCAAAATTAAAAATTTTTACATCAACATTAATTAAAAAAATATATCTTTAAATGTATAAGAGAAAATTTTAGAAAGAACTTAATTTTAAATGAGTTCTTGCTAATTGACCAGTTTTACATATTCGGCACGACATATATATATATATATGTATATATATATATATATATATATATATATATATATATATATATATATATATATATATATATATATATATATATATATATATATATCTATATATCATTTAGTTATATATTTATATACATATATATATATATATATATATATATATATATATATATATATATATATATATATATATATATATATATATATATATATATATATATATATATATATATATATATATATATATATATATATATATATATATATATGCAATAAGATCACAGTAAACATGTGATTTCAGAATATGCAAAACAATCAATGGGAAAGAATAGTGAAATTCCAAGTGATTTCGTGACTTCTCACATTATCAAGGAATTATAAAAGTAATACATCAAAGGAAGTCATATAAAGGGTCTAGACCACATCTCACCATCACATCCCACAACAAAGCAACACCTGACGTGCGATAACACCCGACTCATAAGAAAGGAGTAACACTGTCAACCATGGACTTGCTTGATACAACTTCCTCATCTTTTTGAAGATCAATTGGGTGGATAAAATCTCTCACATGAATAAATAAAGCATTAGAATCTTGTCCAGTTCTAATGCTTTATGTTGTTTTAATCTTAGTTCGAGACTTTTACCAGTTTGACCGTAATAAACATTATCGCTAATTTTACAAGGAATCTTATAGACACATCCATCAGCATTTTGGGGGGAATTCTTTATCAAAAGTTTTTTTTTTACTGTATCAAGATTTTTAAATACAACTTTAATATTAAAAGTCCTAAGAAGAGAAGGCATATCAACCAAGTTTTCATGGTAAGGGAGAACCAACATATTGTTAGTTTTATAAGGTTGGTTGTCGCTTTTTGGGTTATAAAAAGTATTTCTAGCAATTTTAAAAAAATTATCAATTACGTTTCTTGGATATTTCAAATCATTACCTATTTCATAAATTTTGGATATTTCTTCATCTATGAACTCTGGACTACAAATTCGTAAAGCTCTCAAAAACATTGATGAGAAAACAGACAGTTTAACTCTATCTTGATGTGAAGAATAATAGTGTACATAGGAACAGTTATTTGTAGGTTTTCTGTAAATTTTAAATTTGAATTCATTATTACTCTTAATAATTAAAACATCTAGAAAAGGCAATGAGTTATTTTCCTCAAACTCAACAGTAAAGTTTATAGAATTCTTCACATCAAGATAAAGTTAAACTGTAGGTTTTCTCATCAATGTTTTTGAGAACTTTACATATTTGTAGTCTAGAGTTCATAGATGAAGAAATATCCAAAATTTATGAAATAGCTAATGATCTGAAATATCCAAGAAACGTAATTGATAAATTTTTTAAAATTGCTAGAAATACTTTTTATAACCCAAAAAGCGACAACCAACCTTATAAAACTAAAAATATGTTGGTTCTCCCTTACCATGAAAACTTGGTTGATATGCCTTCTCTTCTTAAGACTTTTAATATCAAAGTTGTATTTAAAAATCTTGATACAGTAAAAAAAAACTTTTGATAAAGAATTCCCCCCAAAATGCTGACGGATGTGTCTATAAGATTCCTTGTAAAATTTGCGATAAAGTTTATTACGGTCAAACTGGTAAAAATCTCGAACTAAGATTAAAACAACATAAATATAGCATTAGAATTGGACAAGATTCCAATGCTCTGTTAATTCATGTAAGAGATTTTAACCATCCAATTGATTTTCAAAAAGTTGAGAAAGTTGTATCAAGCAAGTGCATGGTCGACAGGAATATAATTGAATCTTGTTTCATAAAAAGCAGTTTTGAAAATAATATGAATATTTCTTTTGGTTTATATAAATTAGATCCATTTATAATTAATAAAATTGGGGAAGAATTTAATAATAAACTGGACAAATAATAAATCTTAATACTTGGGTAGAATATTGTGTTAGTGGGATGTAGTGAAGGACCTGTCTAGTTGAGCCAGCAGGCCTGCTGCAGTATTCCTCCTTTCTTATGAGTCGGGTGTCGTTGCACGTCAGGTGTTGCTTTGTTGTGGGATGTGATGGTGAGATGTGGTCTAGACCCTTTATATGTCTTCCTTTGATGTATTAATTTTATAGTTCCTTGATAATGTGAGAAGTCGCGAATGCGCTTAGAATTTCACTATACTTTCACAGTGGTTGTTTTGCATATATATATATATATATATATATATATATATATATATATATATATATATATATATATATATATATATGCAATAACATCACAGTAAACAGGTGATATCAGAATATGCAAAACAATCACTGTGAAAGAATAGTGAAATTCCAAGCGATTTCGTGACTTCTCACACTGGAATTTTACTGTTCATTCACAGTGGTTGTTTTACATACACACACACACACACACACACACACACACACACACACACACACACACACATATATACATATATATATATATATATATATATATATATATATATATATATATATATATATATGTATACATATATATATATATATATATATATATATATATATATATATATATATATATATATATATATATATATATATATTTATGTATATATATATATGTGTGTGTGTGTGTGTGTGTACTCACCTATTTGTGGTTGCAGGGGTCGAGTCGTAGCTCCTGGCCCCGCATCTTCACTGATTGCTACTAGGTCCTCTCTCTCCCTGCTCCATGAGCTTTATCATACCTCGCCTTAAAACTATGTATGGTTCCCGCCTCCACTACGTCACTCTATAGGCTATTCCACGGCCTGACTACTCTATGACTGAAGAAATACTTCCTAACATCCCTTTGATTCATCTGAGTCTTCAACTTCCAATTGTGACCTCTTGTGTCTGTGACCCATCTCTGGAACATCCCGTCTTTGTCCACCTTGTCTATTCCACGCAGTATTTTATATGTCGTTATCATGTCTCCCCTGACCCTCCTGTCCTCCAGTGTCGTCAGGCCGATTTCCCTCAACCTTTCTTCGTAGGACAATCCCCTTAGCTCTGGGATTAGTCTTGTTGCAAACCTTTGCACTTTCTCTAATTTCTTGACGTGCTTGACCAGGTGTGGATTCCAAACTGGTGCTGCATACTCCAGTATGGGCCTGACGTAAATGATATACAGAGTCTTGAACGATTCCTTACTGAGGTATCGGAATGCTATCCGTAGGTTTGCCAGACGCCCGTATGCTGCAGCAGTTATCTGATTTATGTGCGCCTCAGGAGATATGTTCGGTGTTATACTTACCCCCAGATCTTTTTCCTTGAGTGAGGTTTGCAGTCTTTGGCCATCCAGACTATATTGTGTCTGCGGTTTTCTTTGCCTTTCCCCAATCTTCATGACTTTGCATTTGGCAGGTTTAAACTCAAGGAGCCAGTTGCTGGACCAGGCTTGTAGCCTGTCCAGGTCTCTTTGTAGTCCTGCCTGATCCTCGTCCGATTTGATTCTTCTCATTAACTTCACATCATCTGCAAACAAGGACACTTCTGAGTCTATCCCTTCCGTTATGTCATTCACATATACCAAAAACAGCACAGGTCCTAGGACTGACCCCTGTGGAACCCCGCTTGTCACAGGCGCCCACTCTGACACCTCGTCACGTAAAATGAGTCGTTGTTGCCTCCATGTCAGGTATTCTCTGATCCATTGCAGTGCCTTTCCTGTTATGTGTGCCTGATCCTCTAGCTGTTGCAGTAACCTCTTGTGAGGAACTGTGTCGAAGGCCTTCTTGTAGTCCAAAAAAAAAATGCAGTCGATCCACCCCTCTCTCTCTCTCTCTCTTGTTTTACTTCTGTCACCTTGTCATAAAATTCCAGTAGGTTCTTGACACAGGATTTCCCTTCCCTGAAACCGTGGTGGTTGTCAGTTATACACTTGTTTCTTTCCAGGTGCTCCACCACTCTCCTCCTGATGATCTTCTACATGACTTTGCATACTATACACATTAGTGATACAGGTCTGTAGTTTAGTACCTCATGTCTGTCTCCTTTTTTTAAAAATTGGGATTACATTTGCCATCTTCCATACCTCAGGGAGTTGCCCAGTTTCAAATGGTGTGTTGAAGATCTTTGTTAACGGCACACACAGCATCTCTGCTCCCACTCTAAGGACCCACAGAGAGATGTCTAGTCCCACCACCTTTGAGGTGTCAAGTTCACATAGCAGCTTCTTCACCTTCTCCTTGGTTATGTGTACCTCATCCAGCACTTATTGGTGTACCCCCCTGTTCTGATTTCCTTGAGTCCTACTGGTTTCCACTGCAAATACTTCTTTAAATCTCGTGTTGAGCTCATCACATACCTCTCAGTCGTTTCTTGTGAGCTCCCCATCACCCTTCCTCAGTCTGATTACTTGGTCCTTGACTGTTGTTTTCCTCCTGATATGGCTATACAACAGCTTCGGGTCAGACTTGGCTTTCGATGCTATGTCATTTTCATATTGTCGCTGAGCCTCCCTTCTTATCAGTGCATATTCGTTTCTGGCTCTTCGGCTAATCTCTTTATTTTCCTGAGTTCTCTTTCTTCTGTATTTTTTCCATTCTCTAGTACACCTAGTTTTTGCCTCCCTACACCTTTGGGTGAACCAAGGAATCGTTCTGTTCTTCGCATTATTTCTGTTTCTCCTCTGCCTCCTTACATTTTGTTGCCACATAGTCCATCATTTCTTGTACTGATTTTCCTGTCAGTTCCCTCTCCCACTGAATGTTTTGCAGGAAGTTCCTCATGCCTGAGTAGTTCCCCCTTTTGTAGTTTGGTTTTTCCCATCCTATTCCTGCTACTCTCTCCACTTGAATCTCAACTATGTAGTCAAAGCACAGAACCACATGACCACAAGCTCCTAGGGGCCTTTCATACATGATATCCTCGATGTGTGTGTGTGTGTGTGTGTGTGTGTAATGTAAGTTGACAAGTTACTTTTTACTGATGATACTGTGCTTATGGGTGATTCTAAAGAAAAGTTGCGAAGGTTAGTGGATGAGTTTGGGAGGGTGTGTAAAGATAGAAAGTTGAAAGTGAACATAGATAAGAGTAAGGTGATTAGGGTATCAAATGATTTAGATAAAGGAAAATTGGATATCACATTGGAGAGGAGTATGGAAGAAGTGAATGTTTTCAGATATTTGGGAGTTGATGTGTCAACGGATGGATTTATGAAGGATGAGGTTAACCATAGAATTGATGAAGGAAAAAAATGAGTCGTGCATTGAGGTATATGTGGAGACAAAAAACGTTTTTAATGGAGGTAAAGAACGAAATGTATGAAAGTATAGTGGTACCAACACTCTTTTCTGGGTGTGAAGTTTGGGTTGTAAATGCTGCAGCGAGGAGGCGGTTGGAGGCAGTGGAGATGTCCTGTCTAAGGGCAATGTATGGTGTAAATTCGAAGTGTGGAAATTAGGAGAAGGTGTGGAGTTAATAAAAGTATTAGTCAGAGGGCTGAAAAGGGGTTGTTGAGGTGGTTTGGTCATTTATAAAGAATGGATCAAAGTAGAATGACATGGAGAGCGTATAAATCTGCAGGGGAAGGAAGGCGGGGTAGGGGTCATTCTCGGAAAGGTTGGAGGGAGGGGGTAAAGGAGATTTTGTGGGAGAGGGGCTTGGACTTCCAGCAAGCGTGCATGAGCATATTACATAGGAGTGAATGGAGATGAATGGTTTTTGGGACCTGACGAGCTGTTGGAGCGTGAGCAGGGTAATATTTAGTGAAGGGATTCAGGAAAACCGGTTATTTTTACTTAGCCGGACTTGAGTTCTGGAAAGAAAGCCTTTGGGATATTGGCAGTTTGGAGGGATGTGTAATAGGACGGTATATATGTATATAATTGGGGCCCTGATATTATATTCTATATGGAGATTATCATATTTCAGGTCACTTTTTATATTGTATCTTTATATATGCTTCTAAACTGTTGTTTGTATCTGGGCGCCTCTGCAAAAACAGTGATTATGATGAGTGAGGTGAAAGTGTTGAATGATGATGGAAGCATTTTCGTTTTGGGGATTTTCTTTCTTTTTGGGTCACCCTGCCTCGGTGGGAGACGGCAGACTTGATAAAAAAAAAATATTGTGAACCTAACGAAAAAAATTATATTTCATTGTGTTTGTTTATTATTAAATTATTGTAAACTTATCTAAAAAATATTTAGTTGGATTTGGCTAAATTCAACTGCGCTTGTTATAATAAGGTTAGGTAAGTTTTCTGAGGTTCGTCTGGCACAAAATTATTCATTTTTACATTAGCATAAAAAATAAAAATATATCTTTAAACGTATAAGAGAATTTTAGAAAGGACTTAATTTTAATGTTAATTGACCAGTTTTACCCATTCGGCACGACATTATATGAAAGAGTAAGGTGATGAGGATAACAAAAAGATTAGGTGACGAAAGATTGGATACCAGATTGGAGGGAGACAGTTTGGAGGAGGTGAATGTATTCAGATATTTAGAAGTGGACGTGTCAGCAGATGGGTCTATGGGAGATGAAGTGAATCATAGAATTGATGAGGGAAAAGGGTGAGCGGTGCACATAGGAGTCTGTGGAGACAAAGAACTTTGTCCATGGCAGCTAAGAGCGGAATGTATGAGAGTATAGTTATACCAACATTCTTATATGAGTGTTGCAACAAGGAGAAGGCTGGAGGCAGTAGAGATGTCATGTCGGAAGTGTGACTATAATGCAGAGAATTCGTAGTTTAGAAATTAGGAGAAGGTGCGGGATTACCAAAACTAATATCCAGAGGGCTGAGGAGGGATTGTTGAGGTGGTTTGGTCATGTAGAGAGGATGAACGAAATAGAATGACTTCGAGAGAGTATAAATCTGTAGCGGAGGGAAGGCGGGGTAGTGGTCGGAATAGGAAAAGTTGGAGGGAGGGGATAAAGGAGGTCTTGCGTGCGAGGGGCTTAAACTTCCAGCGGGCATGCGTGAGCGTATTTGATAGAAGTGAATGGAGACAAATGGTTTTTAATACTTGACGTGCTGTTGGAGTGTGAGCCAACGTCACCTAGCCAAAGTCAACTAGCAGAGGCCACCTAGTTGAGGTCACGTAGCTGAGGTCACCTAGCTGAGGTCATCTAGCAGAGGTCATCTAACTGAAGCCACATAACTAACGTCACCTAGCACAGGTTACCTAACAGAGGTCACCTAACTGAGGTCACCTAGCCGAAGTCACCTAGCATAGGTCACGTAACTGAGGTCATGCAGCTGAAGTCACTTAACAGAGGTCACCAGCACAGGTTACCTAGCTGAGGTCATCTAGCAGAGGTCACCTAGCCGAGGTCACCTAGCACAGGTCACCTAGCTGATGCCACCTATCTGACGTCACCTAGCACAGGTTACCTAACAGATGTCACCTAACTGAGGTCACCTAGCCGAAAGTCACCTAGCATAGGTTACCTAGCTGAGGTCAAGCAGCTGAGGTCACCTAACAGAGGTTACCTAGCACAGGTTACCTAGCAGAGGTCACCTAGCCGTGATAGTGCCAGCTGGCACTGGGCCACATTTCTTAATATTATTCACAGCAATTCACGGCATCGCTGGAATGCAGACAGTTATATGTAATTCAGTAAATTATTCTCCAAGAGTAATATAATTCCAACATTATATTTGGATAATTGGTTTGCGATCCCATAATTCAGTCTTGTATCACTCGGCTCAAATGTTAGGTTGTCAGAGGCAGGTTTTGGCTCGATGTTTATTCGTTAACATCGTCAGTTTATGTTAGTCACATTCTCAATGCTTTCAGTGTGGATCATAAATTTATGAGCTGTCTTTATGAGCTGTATTAGCAGCTAAATTTATTGTACTTTTATACTGGAGCCTCTTTACTGGAGCCTCTTTACTGGAGCTCAAGTGGAAAGTAGGAACCAATTCCCTTTGCTGACGACACGACTTATGTCATCTTTCACCTAAATCTTGCCACACTCAACACCATTGTTAACGAAGAGCTGCTAAAAATATCAACCTGGATGACTGCCAATAAGATTACACTTAACACTGACAAAACCTTCTATATTATGTTTGGTAACAAAGCAGGTGTTGTACAACATAATATTAAGACAGTGCTCCTATTGCTAAGCATAATGAGGACAAATTCCTGGGCCTACACATTGACAGCAACCTGAATTTCAACACCCATAACCAACACATAACAAAAAGAGCATCAAAAATTGTTGGGATCCTCTCTAAGATACGTTACTACATACCAAAATCAGTCCTACTCACACTATACTATTCACTCATCTATCCCTGCCTCAAACATGCCATTTGTGCCTGGAGATCTGCAGCAATTACCCACCTAAAGCCAATAATAACCCAACAAAAAGCCGCAGTACGAATTATCACGCAATCCAATGCTAGGCAACCTCTCCCCCCCCTCACTCTTCACAGACCTAAATGTACTCACTGTACAGAACATCCACATTTACTACTCTGCAATGTACATTTACAGAACCATAAATTCCAATATTAACCCTGAACTAAAACACTTTCTTGATAGGTAAGACACATATGCAACAGTTAGACAACTTTATTCCGAAACGTTTCGCCTACACAGTAGGCTTCTTCAGTCGAATACAGAAAGTAGGCAGGAACAGTAGAGATGTGAAGACGATGTAATCAGTCCATCACCCTTAAAGTCGTAGAATTTGAGGTTGTCAGTCCCTCAGTCTGGAGAAGTTCAGTTCCATAGTCAGGAACTATCTGACTATGGAACTGAACTTCTCCAGGCCGAGGGACTGACAACCTCAAATTCCACGACTTTAAGGGTGATGGACTGATTACATCGTCTTCACATCTCTACTGTTCCTGCCTACTTTCTGTATTCGACTGAAGAAGCCTACTGTGTAGGCGAAACGTTTCGGAATAAAGTTGTCTAACTGTTGCCTATGTGTCTTACCTAACTTTCTTGATAGTTGTGACAGGACCCAAAGGCACGACACCAGACAAAGACATCTCTTTGACATTCCTCGTGTCCGGCTAAATCTATACAAAAATTCAATGTACGTAAAAGGGCCTAAAATCTGGAACTCCTGACAGAAAACTCTAGAACTGCCGACTAAACCACCTTTTTCAAAAGCGCCGTTAAAATCACCTCATCCTCCTAACACACCCAACCGGTACCTAACACACCCCACCGGTACCTAACACACCCCACCGGTACCTAACACACCCCACCGGTACCTAACACACCCCAACTGGTACCTAACACACCCCACCGGTACCTAACACACCCCACCGGTACCTAACACACCCCACCGGTACCTAACACACCCCACCGGTACCTAACACACCCCACCGGTACCTAACACACCCCACCGGTACCTAACACACCCCACCGGTACCTAACACACCCCAACTGGTACCTAACACACCCCACCGGTACCTAACACACCCCACCGGTACCTAACACACCCCACCGGTACCTAACACACCCCACCGGTACCTAACACACCCCACCGGTACCTAACACACCCCACCGGTACCTAACACACCCCACCGGTACCTAACACACCCCACCGGTACCTAACACACCCCACCGGTACCTAACACACCCCACCGGTACCTAACACACCCCACCGGTACCTAACACACCCCACGGGTACCTAACACACCCCAACTGGTACCTAACACACCCCACCGGTACCTAACACACCCCACCGGTACCTAACACACCCCACCGGTACCTAACACACCCCACCGGTACCTAACACACCCCACCGGTACCTAACACACCCCACCGGTACCTAACACACCCCACCGCTACCTAACACACCCCACCGGTACCTAACACACCCCACCGGTACCTAACACACCCCACCGGTACCTAACACACCCCACCGGTACCTAACACACCCCACCGGTACCTAACACACCCAACTGGTACCTAACACACCCCACCGGTACCTAACACACCCCACCGGTACCTAACACACCCCACCGGTACCTAACACACCCCACCGGTACCTAACACACCCCACCGGTACCTAACACACCCCAACTGGTACCTAACACACCCCACCGGTACCTAACACACCCCACCGGTACCTAACACACCCCACCGGTACCTAACACACCCCACCGGTACCTAACACACCCCACCGGTACCTAACACACCCCACCGGTACCTAACACACCCCACCGGTACCTAACACACCCCACCGGTACCTAACACACCCCACCGGTACCTAACACACCCCACCGGTACCTAACACACCCCACCGGTACCTAACACACCCCACCGGTACCTAACACACCCCACCGGTACCTAAACACACCCAACTGGTACCTAACACACCCCACCGGTACCTAACACACCCCACCGGTACCTAACACACCCCACCGGTACCTAACACACCCCACCGGTACCTAACACACCCCACCGGTACCTAACACACCCCACCGGTACCTAACACACCCAACTGGTACCTAACACACCCCACCGGTACCTAACACTCACCACCGGTACGTAAAACACACCACCGGTACCTAATACACACCACCGGTACCTAACACACACCATCGGTACCTAACACACCCCACCGGTACCTAACACTCACCACCGGTACGTAAAACACACCACCGGTACCTAATACACACCACCGGTACCTAACACACACCATCGGTACCTAACACACCCCACCGGTACGTAACACACACACCACCAGCACCTAACACACCCCACCGGTACCTAACACACACCACCCGTACGTAACACACCCCACCGGTACGTAACACACTCCACCGGTACCTAACACACACCACCGGTACCTAACACACACCACCGGTACCTAACACACACCACCGGTACGTAACACACACCACCGGTACGTAACACACACCACCGGTACCTAACACACATCACATGTATGTAACACACACCACCAGTACTTAACACACTCCACCGGTACCTAACACACCACCAGTACGTAACACACACCACCGGTACCTAACACACACCACCGGTACCTAACACACACCACCGGTACGTAACACACACCACCGGTACCTAACACACACACCACCGGTACGTAACACACACCACCGGTACCTAAGACACACCACCGGTACGTAACACACACCACCGGTACCTAACACACATCACCTGTATGTAACACACACCACCGGTACCTAACACACACCACCGGTACGTAACACACACCACCGGTACCTAACACACACACCACCGGTACCTAACACACACCACCGGTACGTAACACACACCACCGGTACCTAACACACATCACCTGTATGTAACACACACCACCGGTACCTAACACACACCACCGGTACCTAACACACACCACCGGTACCTAACATACAATACACTTATTTCTTAACTGTGACTTCCCCTAATTTACACTAATTTACACTAATTTACTTTAATTTACTCTAATTTACACTAATGACTGTTACATAGATTAACATACATAGCAACATATATGTCTGGATCTAGCTTCTGCTACATAATTGTTAAGTTAGTCATAAGGTTGTGGAAGACACTCCATCACAGCAGCATCAACACAAACTGTATCATCACAGCAGCATCAACACAAACTGTATCATCACAGCAGCATCAACACAAACTGTATCATCACAGCAGCATCAACACAAACTGTATCATCACAACAGCATCAACACAAACTGTATCATCACAGCAGCATCAACACAAACTGTATCATCACAGCAGCATCAACACAAACTGTATCATCACAGCAGCATCAACACAAACTGTATCATCACAGCAGCATCAACACAAACTGTATCATCACAGCAGCATCAACACAAACTGTATCATCACAGCAGCATCAACACAAACTGTATCATCACAGCAGCATCAACACAAACTGTATCATCACAGCAGCATCAACACAAACTGTATCATCACAGCAGCATCAACACAAACTGTATCATCACAGCAGCATCAACACAAACTGTATCATCACAGCAGCATCAACACAAACTGTATCATCACAGCAGCATCAACACAACTGTATCATCACAGCAGCATCAACACAAACTGTATCATCACAGCAGCATCAACACAAACTGTATCATCACAGCAGCATCAACACAAACTGTATCATCACAGCAGCATCAACACAAACTGTATCATCACAGCAGCATCAACACAAACTGTATCATCACAACAGCATCAACACAAACTGTATTATCACAGCAGCATCAACACAAACTGTATCATCACAGCAGCATCAACACAAACTGTATCATCACAGCAGCATCAACACAAACTGTATCATCACAGCAGCATCAACACAAACTGTATTATCACAGCAGCATCAACACAAACTGTATCATCACAGCAGCATCAACACAAACTGTATCATCACAGCAGCATCAACACAAACTGTATCATCACAGCAGCATCAACACAAACTGTATCATCACAGCAGCATCAACACAAACTGTATCATCACAGCAGCATCAACACAAACTGTATCATCACAGCAGCATCAACACAAACTGTATCATCACAGCAGCATCAACACAAACTGTATCATCACAGCAGCATCAACACAAACTGTATCATCACAGCAGCATCAACACAAACTGTATCATCACAGCAGCATCAACACAAACTGTATCATCACAGCAGCATCAACACAAACTGTATCATCACAGCAGCATCAACACAAACTGTATCATCACAGCAGCATCAACACAAACTGTATCATCACAGCAGCATCAACACAAACTGTATCATCACAGCAGCATCAACACAAACTGTATCATCACAGCAGCATCAACACAAACTGTATCATCACAGCAGCATCAACACAAACTGTATCATCACAGCAGCATCAACACAACTGTATCATCACAGCAGCATCAACACAAACTGTATCATCACAGCAGCATCAACACAAACTGTATCATCACAGCAGCATCAACACAAACTGTATCATCACAGCAGCATCAACACAAACTGTATCATCACAGCAGCGTCAACACAAACTGTATCATCACAACACCACATCATTCCCATTAATTAATAATCTATTTGTTATTTTTTTTTATTCGCCGGCACTCTCCCGGCCCGAGTCTTTTCCAAGTAGTGGTGACCCGACCTTGGCTCCCTATCTGAGGAGTATCTCGAGACCTAAGTCTCCCATGGGAGGAGGTACAGGTACCCCCTCATCTTTGGGACCAACTGTCCCCAGGCCTAACCACGGTCCCCGCCCTCACGGGGCTCGTAGGGAGAAGCTAGGCCTCTGGTCTGCCATTAATTTTTTTAATTGTTTTGAACTACCTCACTTTTGGAAATCTAATTAATTACTACAGCTGCCTCACTTTAATACCAGTATGATCCTTAACCTGTGTCAATATAGAGTAAGAAATAGTATTAGTCTGCCAGAAATGCCTCGGCCTATCTAGGCCTACTAGTGGCCTTCTTTATAATAAGTATTTTATTTTTATAATTATTTTATAATATGTAAATAAAATATTGTGATCTATACAGAGAAATAAACATCTGAATTTGAATTTAGGACAGACTGTTGTCTCTTACTTGTTAAGACAGTAGTGAGACTTGTTAAGACAGTAGTGAGACTTGTTAAGACAGTAGTGAGACTTGTTAAGACAGTAGTGAGACTTGTTAAGACAGTAGTGAGACTTGTTAAGACAGTAGTGAGACTTGTTAAGACAGTAGTGAGACTTGTTAAGACAGTAGTGAGACTTGTTAAGACAGTAGTGAGACTTGTTAAGACAGTAGTGAGACTTGTTAAGACAGTAGTGAGACTTGTTAAGACAGTAGTGAGACTTGTTAAGACAGTAGTGAGACTTGTTAAGACAGTAGTGAGACTTGTTAAGACAGTAGTGAGACTTGTTAAGACAGTAGTGAGACTTGTTAAGACAGTAGTGAGACTTGTTAAGACAGTAGTGAGACTTGTTAAGACGGTAGTGAGACTTGTTAAGACAGTAGTGAGACTTGTTAAGACGGTAGTGAGACTTGTTAAGACAGTAGTGAGACTTGTTAAGACAGTAGTGAGACTTGTTAAGACAGTAGTGAGACTTGTTAAGACAGTAGTGAGACTTGTTAAGACAGTAGTGAGACTTGTTAAGACAGTAGTGAGACTTTACTGAGTTCTCCTACTCATGTTAGGGAGTAACTATGGGTGAGATAGATAGATAGGTAGATAGATAGATAGATAGATAGAGAGAGAGAGAGAGAGAGAGAGAGAGAGAGAGAGAGAGAGAGAGAGAGAGACAGACAGACAGACAGACAGAGAGAGAGAGACAGAGAGAGACAGAGACAGAGACAGACAGACAGACAGTCAGGCAGACAGACAGATAGACAGACAGGCAGACAGACAGACAGACAGACAGACAGACAGAGACAGACAGACAGACAGACAGAAGAGAGAGAGAGAGAGAGAGAGAGAGAGAGAGAGAGAGAGAGGTGGTCAGATGGCTGTTACTGGAATGGAACAGTAACGCAAAAGTAATAATAATCTTTATAATGAAGCACTGGAGGCCGACTGGCTACACAGCTTCGCCAATAGGTACGACAAAGTTCACAATAACAGTAGGAGTCATTGATGGCGGTGGTGACCAGCTGCTGTGTGAAAGTAATACAATCATCTTCACGCACTGACAGAGTTGACAGTGACTAAAGAATGGGAGAGAAACAGTATCGAGTCAAGCAACAGAAGAGTACCTTCCTTTCCTTGAATCAAATGCCCTTCACTATCATCAAGGCAGCCCTTCCTTTGAACGAACTACCAGAGTGGATCACTTCCTGCCTAGCAGTAATGCTGTGAAGGACCTGGAAGTGATAATGTCAGAGAATCTCACTTTCAAAGACCGCAACAATATATCTACCGCATCTACCAGGAAATGATAGGATGGATAATGAGAAACTTCAAAACTAGTGATGTCAAGCCAGTGATGATTCTCTTCAAATTGCTTGTTATCTCTAGGTTAGAATATTGCTGTACACTAACAGCCCCTTTCATGGCAAGCTAAACTGTGGACCAGGAAAATATACAGAGAACTTTCGCTGCATATATAAGTACAATAAGGCACCTAAATTACTGTGTACTCCTTGGAACACAGGTGATAATTTACACTTGGAAAATCCTAGAAGGGCTAGTTCCAAATCTACATATGCAACATCATCCCCAATAAAAAGCAGGGGTGCCATGAGTATGCTAAGAGACAACACAATAAGTGTCAGGGGCCCAAGATTGTTCAACTGTTTCCCAGTATACAAAAGGGAAACCTCTGGCTGTCTTCAAGAGGGAGTTGGACAGGCACCTAAAATCAGTACTTGATCAGCCGGGCTGTGGTTCGTACATCGGTTTGCGTGCGGACATCAGTAACAGCCTGGTTGATCAGGCCCTGATGCACCACGAGGCCTGGTCACGGACCGGGCCGCTGGGGCGTTGACTCCTGAAACACCCTGCAGGTATACTCCAGGTATGCATGAAGAGCCTCAGGCAGCCTCGAACATGAAGAAAAGAAAACGACGTGTTCCTTGTGCACTTATGTTGTGTGAGACTCGTGTACGTAAAGTAAGACTGGTGTACGTAAAGTAAGACTGGTGTACGTAAAGTAAGACTGGTGTACGTAAAGTAAGACTGATGTACGTAAAGTAAGACTGCTGTACGTAAAGTGAGGCTGGTATCTGTAAATTGAGGTCTGGTGTACGTAACGTGAGGTCTGGTGTACGTAACGTGAGATCTGGTGTACATAACGTGAGGTCTGGTGTACGTATAGTGAGGTCTGGTGTATGTATAGTGAGGTCTGGTGTACGTATAGTGAGGTCTGGTGCACGTATAGTGAGGTCTGGTGTACATAACGTGATGTCTGGTGTATGTAACGTGAGGTCTGGTGTACGTAACGTGAGGTCTGGTGTACGTAACGTGAGGTCTGGTGTACGTATAGTGAGGTCTGGTGTACGTAACGTTAGGTCTGGTGTACGTATAGTGAGGTCTAGTGTACATATAGTGAGGTCTGGTGTATGTATAGTGAGGTCTGGTGTACGTAACGTTAGGTCTGGTGTACGTATAGTGAGGTCTGGTGTACATATAGTGAGGTCTGGTGTATGTATAGTGAGGTCTGGTGTACGTAACGTGAGGTCTGGTGTACGTATAGTGAGGTTTGGTGTACGTAACGTGAGGCCTGGTGTACGTGTAGTGAGGTCTGGTGTACGTATAGTGAGGTCTGATATGCGTATAGTGAGGTCTGGTGTACGTATAGTGAGGTCTGGTGTATGTATAGTGAGAGTACGACAAAGAAAGCGAGAGAGCTGTAGGTTCGAGCACTAAGTGATGACATTAATGATGCAATTATGATTCATACAGATGGTAGAGTCGGTCTTACCCTCCCACTCTCTCCCACTCTCTCTCTCTCTCTCTCTCTCTCTCTCTCTCTCTCTCTCTCTCTCTCTCTCTCTCTTTTATTTTACACAAACTTTGATAAGGTTAAGGATCCCTAGCTTTATTGACAAGCTATTTACAGGTTAAGGATTCCTAACTTTATTGGCAAGCTAAGAGCTGTTACCTACATCAGCTCATTTGAAAGCATTTTTATTGTTATGAGACATACAAGTAGGGAACAGGATTAAGTTGGAGCCATCTGTGGGCCAGCATTTTCATTGATCAACTGACTTTATCTCGTTGACATCATTATGCTGTACGAATGTGTTCCATACTCGAGTCATCCTGGGTATATATGATCTCAGATGGAGTGATGTTCTGGAGAAGGGTACAGCCAGAGTGAAGTTGCTGCTTTCTGCCCGTCTTGTGGCATAAAGGCTTGTTTCACGCTGTCCTCGAAGTGGATCCAAGTGTGGTACTTTGACAATATTGGCCTTGTACATAACAGTAAGGCCACCTGCATCCCTCCTGTGTTGAAGGCTCTGCTGAAATGACAGATCTTTCCAGGATGGGTCCAGGCGAGAGATGAGACGTCTTGCTCTATTGTCTACTCTGTCAAGCAGACGCAGATGAGAGGGGGGGGGAGCAAACCAAGAAAGTGGAGCATACTCAAGGTGCGAGCGTACTTGTGCCTCGTACAGAATCTTGCAACCCCTACTGTCAAGCAGATGCGAGATACGGCGAAGTGCTGTAAGCTTCCTGGCTGCCTTGTTTGCAAGATTTACAACATGGTTCTTCATGGTTAGTTTGGAGTCAAATTTCACCCCAAGGATATCAACTTCTTCTCCAGGTGCCAACACCCTCCCATTCATCCTTACTACTGCACCAGCATTACCATCATGGTGCCTAGAGACGATCATCATTTGCGTTTTCTCAGGTGCAAATGTTACTTGCCATCTATTTCCCCAAGCTGATATAGCTCTTAGCTGGTGGTTGATGTAGCTCTCTCTCTCTCTCTCTCTCTCTCTCTCTCTCTCTCTCTCTCTCTCTCTCTCTCTCTCTCTCTCTCTCTCTCTCTCTCTCTCTCTCTCTCTCTGCCATAATCTCACTTTATATGCACCAGACTTGCCTGTAAGTACACTAGAGCTCCTTATAAGTACACCAGACCTTACGTACACAAAGCTTACTTTACGTACATAAAGCTTACTGTATGGACACCAAACCTCATTTTGCTACACCAGACCTCCTTATAAGTACACCAGCTCTTACGTTATGTTCACCAGACCTCACTATACATACAACATCACATTACTTACACCAGATTTCACAAGCACACCGGAGCTCACTATACGTACACCGGACCTCAATGTATTCCAACCTCATCATACTACACCAGACCTTATTATACTACACCAAACCTCATTATAGTACACCAGGCCTCATTATACTACACCAGACCTCATTATACATACACAAGACCTCATTATACGTACACCATATGTCATTATACGTACATCAGACGTCATTACACGTATACCAGATCTCACGACATTCCAGGCCTCACTGTACGTACACCAGACCTCACTATACTTACTACAGTACTCAAGATGAATAACAAGGAGACTGGTGGACATGCAGCTTTCTTTGGCCGGGAGAGTGTCAGAAGATTGCAGGGTGAGGGGGGGGAGGGGAAGGAGAAGTGAAGGAGGCAGGGAAAGTGGGTTGATGGGGGATGGTGGGGGCCAGGGTGGGGCAAGTTGGGGTGGGGCAGGAAAGGCCTGGAAGCTGGCAGGTTTCCAGGTCTGGAAGCTGGCAGGATGCCAAGCCTGGAAGGAGATGAGTTCAGACGAGTTCCAGATGAAATATGGCCGGGGTGAAAGAGGCTTATTTGAGTTGGGGGAACATTGCTGGTAATTTTTTTCTTCATGTGTTGGTCTGCAGTTCTATGGTGTTTGACGGAAGGAAGGAGGGAGTGGGAAGAGATGGGAGGGAAGGGGAAAGGCTGAAGGGAAGAGCGGGAGGATGGGGCAAGTGTAGTAGGGAGAGGTACTATCTAATAAACCAGACACACACACACACACACACACACACACACACACACACACACACACACACACACACACACATCTAATAAAAGCCATATATAGTATAATTTTGTCAAATTATTATTTCATAACACTGAGTCGTATAATGGAAATCTCTTGTCCTACACTGTATGTTTATAATCTACCTTTGGAAATCAGTGCCATATCTTGTGCTTTGATGCTGGGAAGTGTATGTATGTATGTATGGCTGAGAGAGTTCCGTGTATAAATTATTAGAGTACACAGGGGGGAGGGAGTGCACTGCAACTACTCTCTTGTTTTACAAAATCTCCATCAAAATACATGACAATGGTGAAACAATATTTATTAAGCTCAATAATTTCCTGTATCTCAATCGGAAATTTATCTTGATAGGGATGAATTTTATTGTCTAAACATTCCAAAACATTATCAAGAGGCAATTAAGTGAGCAAGGAATTTACATCCGAGCTCAGCATTTTCTTGTTCTGAGGTTCACGCTTCCTGATTTTGTCAAAAGAAAAGAAAAATTTTCGGAGTGGCTAATGTAGGACCTGGAAAGGAAGGATGTCGAGCTATTAAGATGTCTCTCTTCTCTTTCAAATGTGAATTCATTAAACAAAAATGAGTTTGCAGTATAGACAGCCCAGGTTCAGCAGCGTGTTCTAATTTAAACACATAACATGTGGAGAAAAATCTCCAGAAAAGGAGGGGGGATATCTCTCAGCCCCCCTCAGAACTCTGAGGGATTTAGCTCTCTCACAAAAGGCTAGTGGACTCTTCTTCGCATATCTCTTATGAAGAACAGATGTATGTACCATAGTGTCTCCAGGCACGCCCTCTCCTTGCTAGAATTTCTATTCAACTACACATTGAGGATTAAATGAGAGTAATTACCATTTTCCCCACAGCAGGAAAATTAAGAGAAAGCCTGTGCCCCACTTGGTCGACATGTCAGGGACATTATGACTTCTAGCCTACAGCTAAATAGCAAGAAACCTACCCTCTTGTGTTAAACGATGTTGCAATATATAACAAAAAAGGTATATAAAGCTGAGTTTAGCCTTTCCTTTTTGCCGAAGATGTACGAAGGCAGAAGAGGACGGCGAGGCCTCAGATTGCTTCAAGGTACGGACGAGACGTGCGTGTCACGAGGACATTGCCGTTTTATCGTTAAAAGACAAAAGAACGGTAGTGACCAGTTCATTCTTGACTCTTGTTCATTCTGACAATCTCAGGAAACTAAGAAAGTTAGACTAGTTCCCTTATACGAGTCAGGAAATTCACAGTAGAACGAATCACGTAGTGTTTTAAGCATCTCCATGTGACTGAACAGTGAACATTGGGGAGTGCTGAAATATATAATATTATTTAGCGTTCTCCCCGATGTGGACAATTCAACGAAACTTTGAACAAATGATTGTACTGAATGACGTAGTGTGCAACCGCTATTGCAAGTGATTACAAAGAACATTCTCGACATTTATTACGAACATTAGCGCGACACTCCTCAAGACACTTTGTTAGTCATCAATCCAGACACTGATATCAGATTCGTGTCAACACCAGCAACACAGGACTCCAGCTATGAGTCAGGAAGGTTTTATTCCCCTCTCATTTGCCCCAACACACTACAGTGTTTAGGTTAATGTGAGTAGAATATTGTCCCCCATAGAGACCATTATTAGCAAACCATCTATAAAAACTCAATGAGTACCACTACTATTACAAACACAGGTAATGAATGGCCTGTGGGACCTGGTCATAACGGGAATTGGAGCAAACAAACTCAGCAGTAAACTATAATGAATATTTTACCTTCACCCATTGTATACAGGTATGTACACTATGTACAGATAGAATAATAAGTGTACACCACGGTGACAGATGGTAAAGCAGAAGCCAAAGAGAGTGCACCGTACTCAACCAGTAGGTAGGCAAGTCTGCCAATGCATACCACAAGTGAACCACGTTGCTTCAGCTTTGGTGGACTTGCCTGTGATTGGTCAATGCACCAAGGTACTGATTTAACGACGGGTACCCTATCGATCATTAAACCTTTATCACCCGGTTCGCTAGTTGGGAAGCAGCCTATATGGGAGCGTGACATACGCCGAATAAATTATAATATACTCTTTACATGCGACAGCTATGCATTTCAGATATTTGTCAAATGCTGAACATACGCTCGTTTGGGGAAAATTATAATGTCTTACTCACTACTGAACAACTTATGTGGACACTGCCACAGCAACCTGAAGGCATTTCCAGGGAGCAGCTGGTGGAAATAATGCTGTTAAAAGACAAGTACCACTTGTCATATGTTTGTTTCATGCAGGAAAGTGTACTTATCTAACCAGTTCCTCCATATAACACTTTAAATGAAACATACTTTCAACAAACCGGTCGTATCCCACCAAGGCGGGGTGGCCCAAAAAGAAAAACGAAAGTTTCTCTTTTTAAATTTGGTGATTTATACAGGAGAAGGGGTTACTAGCCCCTTGCTCCTGGCATTTTAGTCGCCTCTTACAACACACATGGCTTACGGAGGAAGAATTCTGTTCCACATCCCCATAGAGATAAGAGGAAATAAACAAGAACAAGAACTAGAAAGAAAATAGAAGAAAACCCAGAGGGGTGTGTATATATGTGCTTGTACATGTATGTGTAGTGTGACCTAAGTGTAAGTAGAAGTTGCAAGACGTACCTGAAATCTTGCATGTTTATGAGACAGAAAAAAAAGACACCAGCAATCCTACCATCATGTAAAACAATTACAGGCTTCAGTTTTACACTCACTTGGCAGGACGGTAGTACCTCTCTGGGTGGTTGCTGTCTACCAACCTACTACTTAGAACAATATATATATATATATATATATATATATATATATATATATATATATATATATATATATATATATATATATATATATATATATATATATACATATGTATATATATATATATATATATATATATATATATATATATATATATATATATATATAATATATATATATATATATATACATCTGTATATATATATATATAATATATATATATATATATACATATGTATATATATATATATACATATGTATGTATATATATACATGTATATATATATATACACATATATATATATATATATATATATATATATATATATATATATATATATATATATATATATATGCATGTGTGTGTGTGTGTGTGTGCGTGTGTGTACTCACCTATTTGTGGTTGAAGGGGTCGAGTCATAGCTCCTGGCCCCGCCTCTTCACTGATTGCTACTAGGTCCTCTCTCTCCCTGCTACATGAGCTTTATCATACCTCGCCTTAAAACTATGTATGGTTCCCGCCTCCACTACTTCACTTTCTAGACTATTCCATGACTTGACTACTCTATGACTGAAGAAATACTTCCTAACATCCCTTCGATTCATCTGAGTCTTCAACTTCCAATTGTGACCTCTTGTGTCTGTGTCCCATCTCTGGAACATCCTGTCTTTGTCCACCTTGTCTATTCCGCGCAGTATTTTATATGTCGTTATCATGTCTCCCCTGACCCTCCTGGCCTCCAGTGTCGTCAGGCCGATTTCCCTCAACCTTTCTTCGTAGGACAATCCCCGTAGCTCTGGGACTAGTCTTGTTGCAAACCTTTGCACTTTCTCTAATTTCTTGACGTGCTTGACTAGGTGTGGATTCCAAACTGGTGCTGCATACTCCAGTATGGGCCTGACGTAAATGGTATACAGGGTCTTGAACGACTCCTTACTGAGGTATCGGAACGCTATCCGTAGGTTTGCCAGGCGCCCGTATGCTGCAGCAGTTATCTGATTTATGTGCGCCTCAGGAGATATGCTCGGTGTTATACTCACCCCCAGATCTTTTTCCTTGAGTGAGGTTTGCAGTCTTTGGCCATCTAAACTATATTGTGTCTGCGGTCTTCTTTGCCCTTCCCCAATCTTCATGACTTTGCATTTGGCAGGGTTAAACTCAAGGAGCCAGTTGCTGCACCAGGCTTGCAGCCTGTCCAGGTCTCTTTGTAGTCCTGCCTGATACTCATCCGATTTGATTCTTCTCATTAACTTCACATCACCTGCAAACAAGGACACTTCTGAGTCTATCCCTTCCGTTATGTCGTTCACATATACCAAGAACAGCACAGGTCCTAGGACTGACCCCTGTGGAACCCCGCTTGTCACAAGCGCCCACTCTGACACCTCGTCACGTACCATGACTCGTTGTTGCCTCCCTGTCAGGTATTCTCTGATCCATTGCAGTGCCTTTCCTGTTATGTGTGCCTGATCCTCTAGCTGTTGCAGTAACCTCTTGAGAGGAACTGTGTCGAAGGCCTTCTTGTAGTCCAAAAAAAAAATGCAGTTGATCCACCCCTCTCTCTCTCTCTTGTTTTACTTCTGTCACCTTGTCATAAAATTCCAGTAGGTTCTTGACACAGGATTTCCCTTCCCTGAAACCGTGGTGGTTGTCAATTATACACTTGTTTCTTTCCAGGTGCTCCACCACTCTCCTCCTGATGATCTTCTCCATGACTTTGCATACTATACACATTAGTGATACAGGTCTGTAGTTTAGTGCCTCATGTCTGTCTCCTTTTTTAAAAATTGGGATTACATTTGCCATCTTCCATACCTCAGGGAGTTGCCCAGTTTCAAATGGTGTGTTGAAGATCTTTGTTAACGGCACACACAGCATCTCTGCTCCCACTCTAAGGACCCACGGAGAGATGTCTAGTCCCACCACCTTTGAGGTGTCAAGTTCACATAGCAGCTTCTTCACCTTCTCCTTGGTTATGTGTACCTCATCCAGCACTTATTGGTGTACCCCCCTGTTCTGATTTCCTTGAGTCCTACTGGTTTCCACTGCAAATACTTCTTTAAATCTCGTGTTGAGCTCATCACATACCTCTCAGTCGTTTCTTGTGAGCTCCCCATCACCCTTCCTCAGTCTGATTACCTGGTCCTTGACTGTTGTTTTCCTCCTGATGTGGCTATACAACAGGTATTCTCAGGTATTCTCTGATCCATTGCAGTGCCTTTCCTGTTATGTGTGCCTGATCTTCTAGCTTTTTCAGTAACCTCTTGTGAGGAACTGTGTCGAAGGCCTTTTTGCAGTCCAAAAAAATGCAGTCGATCCACCCCTGTGTGTGTGTGTGTGTGTGTGTGTGTGTGTGTGTGTGTGTGTGTACTCACCTATTTGTACTCACCTATTTGTGGTTGCAGGGGTTGAGTCTTAGCTCCTGGCCCCGCCTCTTCACCGGTTGCTGCTGGGTCCTCTCTCCTGCCGTTCCATGAGCTTTATCAAACCTCGTCTTAAAACTGTGTATGGTTCCTGCCTCCACTACGTCATTTTCTAGGTTATTCCACTGCCTGACAACTCTATGACTGAAGAAATACTTCCTAATATATCTCTGACTCATTTGTGTCTTCAACTTCCAATTGTGGCCTCTTGTTTCTGTGTCCCCTCCCTGGAACATCCTGTCTTTGTCCACCTTGTCTATTCCACGCAGTATTTTATATGTCGTTATCATGTCTCCCCTGACCCTCCTGTCCTCCAGTGTCGTCAGGCCGATTTCCCTTAATCTTTCTTCATAGGACATTCCCCTTAGCTCTGGAACTAACCTTGTCGCAAACCTTTGTACCTTCTCTAGTTTCTTGACGTGCTTTATCAAGTGCGGGTTCCAAACAGGTGCTGCATACTCCAGTATGGGCCTGACATACACGGTGTACAGTGTCTTGAACGATTCCTTACTAAGGTGTCGGAATGCTGTTCTCAGGTTTGCCAGGCGCCCATATGCTGCAGCAGTTATCTGGTTGATGTGTGCTTCCGGAGACATGCTCGGTGTTATACTCACCCCAAGATCTTTCTCCTTGAGTGAGGTTTGCAGTCTTTGGCCACCTAGCCTATACTCTGTCTGTGGTCTTCTGTGCCCTTCCCCTATCTTCATGACTTTGCATTTGGCAGGATTAAATTCGAGAAGCCATTTGCTGGACCAGGTGTCCAGTCTGTCCAGATCTCTATGAAGTCCTGCCTGGTCCTCATCTGATTTAATTCTCCTCATTAACTTCACATCATCTGCAAACAGGGACACTTCTGAGTCTAACCCTTCCATCATGTCGTTCATATATACCAAAAATAGCACTGGTCCTAGGACCGACCCCTGTGGGACCCCGCTCCTCACAGGTGCCCACTGTGATACATCATTACATACCATGACTCGTTGTTGCCTCCCTGTCAGGTATTCTCTGATCCATTGCAGTGCCCTTCCTGTTATATGCGCCTGATGCTCTAGCCTCTGCACTAATCTCTTGCGAGGAACTGTGTCAAAGGCCTTCTTGCAGTCCAAGAAGATGCAATCAACCCACCCCTCTCTCTCGTGTCTTACTTCTGTTATTTTATCATAAAACTCCAGAAGGTTTGTGACACAGGATTTGCCTTCCATGAATCCGTGCTGGTTGGCATTTATACTCTTGTTCCGTTCCAGGTGCTCCACCACTCTCCTCCTGATAATCTTCTCCATAACTTTGCATACTATACACGTCAATGACACAGGTCTATAGTTTAGTGCCTCTTTTCTGTCTCCTTTTTTAAAAATGGGAACTACATTTGTCGTCTTCCATACCTCAGGTAGTTGCCCAGTTTCCAGGGACGTGTTGAAGATTGTGGTAAGTGGCACGCACAACATATCTGCTCCCTCTCTAAGGACCCACGGGGAGATGTTGTCTTGTCCCATTGCCTTTGAGGTATCGATGTCCCTTAGCAGTTTCTTCACCTCCTCCTCATCTGTATGCATGTCGTCCAATACTTGTTGGTGTATTCCTTGCTGGTGTCCCCATCTGGTCTGTGTCCCCAGAGGCCTTACTGTCTCTACTGTAAATACTTCCTTAAATCTCGTGTTGAGCTCCTCACATACCTCTTGATCGTTTCTTGTGAGTTCTCCACCTTCTTTCCTCAGGTTTATCACCTGATCCTTGACTGTTGTCTTCCTCCTAATGTGGCTATACAGCAGTTTCGGGTCAGATTTGACTTTAGATGCTATGTCGTTTTCATACTGTCGCTGGGCCTCCCTCCTTATCTGTGCATACTCGTTTCTGGCTCTTCTACTAATCTCCTTGTTTTCCTGGGTCCTATGCCTCCTGTACCTTTTCCATTCTCTGTTGCACTTAGTTTTTGCCTCCCTACACCTTCGAGTAAACCAAGGTCTCGTTTTGGTCTTCCTATTATTTCTGTTTCCCTTGGGAACAAAACTTTCCTCTGCCTCCTTGCACTTCGTTGCCACATATTCCATCATCTCGTTTACGGATTTTCCTACCATTTCTCTGTCCCACTGAACCTCCAGCAGGAAGTTTCTCATACCTGTGTAGTCCCCCCTTTTATAGTTTGGCCTGTCCCCTTCAGTTCCTGTTACCTTCTCCACTTGTAACTCTACTATATAATCAAAACTCAGAACCACGTGATCGCTAGCTCCAAGGGGCCTCTCGTAAGTGATGTCCTCAATGTCTGAACTGCTCAGGGTGAACACAAGATCCAGTCTTGCTGGCTCATCCTCCCCTCTCTCTCTGGTAGTGTCTCTGACATGTTGATGCATAAGGTTTTCAAGTACCACATCCATCATCTTGGCTCTCCATGTTTCGGGACCCCCATGTGGCTCTAGGTTTTCCCAGTCGATCTCCCTGTGGTTGAAATCGCCCATTACCAGTAACTTTGCTCTGCTCGAGTGAGCTCTTCTTGCCACCTCAGCCAGTGTGTCCACCATCACCCTGTTGTTTTCTTCGTACTCCTCTCTTGGCCTCCTGCAGTTCTGTGGTGGGTTATACATCACTCCAATGACTACTTTATGTTCTCCGGACTGAATTGTACCTACAATGTAGTCTCTTTCTCCAATCATGTCCATGCCTTCCATTTCCTCAAATCCCCATCGGTGTTTTATGAGCAGTGCAACTCCTCCTCCCCCTCTACTCCTTCTATCTTTCCTCAGGATCTGATATCCCGTTGGGAAGATTGTGTCTGTTATTGTCTCAGCGAGTTTTGTTTCTGTGACTGCTATGATGTCTGGGGATTTCTCACTAATTCTTTCGTTCCACTCCTCATGTTTATTCGTTATTTCATCCGCGTTTGTGTACCAAACTTTCAGTTTCTTTTCTATCATTGTGGTCATGCAAGAATATTGGGGTTGGGGGAGCGAGAGCCTTGGTGGGGTCTATATGGGGCTGTGGTGTAGGTGGGGTTTGTGATGATGGGGGTGGGGTCAGAATGCCCATAAGGGACAGCTGTTGGGGTGAGGTTTGTGATATGGGGGTTGGTGGCAGAGGGAACAGTGAGTGGGTTGTAGTATAGGTTGCTCAGTTGCGTTGGGAATGTCGCAGTTGGAGTCTTTTGGTGGGAGATTCTGTGGGGTGTGTTTGCCCTTCCTCCTGTGTCTGGGTCCTGCTCATCTTCGTCAGTGCCTCTCGTTCCTCCTTGCGTCTCCTTGTGTGTGTGTGTGTGTGTGTGTACTCACCTAGTTGAGGTTGCGGGGGTCGAGTCCGAGCTCCTGGCCCCGCCTCTTCACTGATCGCTACTAGGTCACTCTCCCTGAGCCGTGAGCTTTATCATACCTCTGCTTAAAGCTATGTATGGGTCCTGCCTCCACTACATCGCTTCCCAAACTATTCCACTTACTGACTACTCTGTGGCTGAAGAAATACTTCCTAACATCCCTGTGATTCATCTGTGTCTTCAGCTTCCAACTGTGTCCCCTTGTTACTGTGTCCAATCTCTGGAACATCCTGTCTTTGTCCACCTTGTCAATTCCTCTCAGTATTTTGTATGTCGTTATCATGTCCCCCCTATCTCTCCTGTCCTCCAGTGTCGTCAGGTTGATTTCCCTTAACCTCTCCTCGTAGGACATACCTCTTAGCTCTGGGACTAGTCTTGTTGCAAACCTTTGCACTTTCTCGAGTTTCTTTACGTGCTTGGCTAGGTGTGGGTTCCAAACTGGTGCCGCATACTCCAATATGGGCCTAACATACACGGTGTACAGGGTCCTGAATGATTCCTTATTAAGATGTCGGAATGCTGTTCTGAGGTTTGCTAGGCGCCCATATGCTGCAGCAGTTATTTGGTTGATGTGCGCTTCAGGAGATGTGCCTGGTGTTATACTCACCCCAAGATCTTTTTCCTTGAGTGAGGTTTGTAGTCTCTGGCCCCCTAGACTATACTCCGTCTGCGGTCTTCTTTGCTCTTCCCCAATCTTCGTAACTTTGCACTTGGTGGGATTGAACTCCAGGAGCAAATTGCTGGACCAGGTCTGCAGCCTGTCCAGATCCCTTTGTAGTTCTGCCTGGTCTTCGATCGAGTGAATTCTTCTCATCAACTTCACGTCATCTGCAAACAGGGACACCTCAGAGTGTGTGTGTGTGTGTGTGTGTGTGTGTGTGTGTGTGTGTGTGTGTGTGTGTGTGTGTGTGTGTGTGTGTGTGTGTGTGTGTGTGGTGTCGAATAGGTAAAATTGGTCAGTTAGGGAGAACTCATTTAAATTAAGTCCTTTCTAATAAATTTCTCTTGTATGTTGTAAAAATCAAGAATTTTGTACCAAGAGAACCTTAGAAAACTTACCTAACCTTATTATAATAAGCGCAATTTAATTTAACCTAATCCAACTAAATATATTTTAGGCGATTTTACAATAATTTAGTAATAAACACAATTAATATATTTTTTCGTTAGGTTCAGAATGATTTTTGCGAAATTACTGCATACACAAATTTTCGCTTGCCTTATTCGGCAACAAAAAGCGTTGCTATTAAAGAGAAAATCGCAAGTTTAACGTATTCGGTATGACATATATATATGCAGATCAAGCCACAGGGGGATGGAAATCTTTAGC